>NW_013668677.1:10269-15754 GCF_000517525.1 Limulus polyphemus | reverse complement strand
TGTGTGTGTGTGTGTGTGTTTATGTGTATCAAGACATCTAATTCAGTTAGATTTAACGAGTAGTTCAGTTAGGTTTAACGAGTAGTTTAGTTAGATTTAACCATTAGTTCAGTTAGGTTTATAGGTTTAACGAGTAGTTCAGTTAGGTTTAACGAGTAGTCCAGTTAGGTTTAACGAGTAGTTCAGTTAGGTTTAACGAGTAGTTCAATTAGGTTTAACGAGTAGTTTAGTTAGATTTAACGAGTAGTTCAATTAGGTTTAACGAGTAGTTTAGTTAGATTTAACGAGTAGTTCAGTTAGGTTTAACGAGTAGTTTAGTTAGGTTTAACGAGTAGTTCAGTTAGGTTTAACGAGTAGTTTAGTTAGGTTTAACGAGTAGTTTAGTTAAGTTTAATGAGTAGTTCAGTTAGGTTTAACGAGTAGTTCAATTAGGTTTAACGAGTAGTTCAGTTTGATTTAACGAGTAGTTCAATTAGTTTTAACGAGTACCGTGAGCGAAGGTAAATTATCCTACTGATTCTCAGATCTTTATTTATTGTTTTTAAATTTATCGCATTTAAATAACGCACAGAAATATAAAAAAACTTATCATTTATTGAAAATAAACTATACTTACCAGATATCAACTAATCTCTACCACGATACCTTGTCTAACAAGAGTGATGTTATTTTGAAAGGTGAGGTTTCAGGAAATCGACAAATCGTTGTCAGTTTTTCCGTGTTTATACATGATTTATAGCGGGAAAAGGTTGACTACTACATAAGCAAAATACAGTACCGAACAAAACACGTTGTTGGATATCAATAACGTTGAAAGTGACTGGATATATAAGATGGAATTTCCTGAACAACAGTGAAAAATGAAAGCAAGTATTCTAACGATTTTTAAAAACCGTTTTACAACTTGTCAGTTATATAGATATTAAATCAAATCACACGTTTTTTTTTAAAAGCAGGAACCAGATATCAATTAGTAAGTTTATACTAATTTCGTGCAATTTGATTAATTACTTTCACGTTCTCCGGTGGGACAGCGGTATCTCTTCGGACTTACAACGCAAAAATTCGGGTTTCGATTCCCCGCGATGGACACAACAGATAGCCCATTGTGGATTTGCTCTAAAATAGGCCCGGCATGGCCAGGTGGTTAAGGCACTCGATTCGCAATCTTAGGGTCGCGGGTTCGAATCCCCGTCCCACCAAACATGTTCGCCCCGTGGGGGCGTTATAATGTGACGGTCAATCCCACTATTCGTTGGTAAAAGAGTAGCCCAAGAGTTGGCCTTCCCTCTAGTCTTACACTGCTAAATTTGGGACGGCTAGCGCAGATAGCCCTCGTGTAGCTTTGCGCGAAAATTCAAAACAAGCAAAGAAGCTATCGCAGATAGCCTTTTCTTTAGTTTTGCGCATCCATCCGAACTTAAAATAATTTTCCTCTTTCTGGTATCTTTCAATTAGAGTGTCCCCCAGTGAGATAGTGGTAAGTTTCGGATTTACAATGCTAAAATCAGGGGTTCGATTCCCCTCGGTTGACACAGCAGATAGCCCGATGTGGCTTTGCTATAAGAAAACACACACACACACTTTCATTTAGAAATTTTATCGACGTATTGTTTTCTCTTTTTTATGTTTTTATTTGTTGCTAATTTTCTGCACGCCATCTGCCAGTCATATTCAAAACTAACCTCACAAGACGAGTGCTTTCATCTCAATTACGTGTTATTTTTCTGCTTCTTTTGAGACAAGTATTGTAGATGTAAACACGATTCGTCGTCATTTATATTTCACGGTCAATATATTATTGAAATATTTGTTTAATATACATTTACCTATGATTAATTACAAAACTTGTATCCTTATAAAACGCAATATACCGTTAGTAGCTATCTATGTAGCCTTTCCTAAAAATAGACTAATTAACAAGTGTATTTTGTTTATAAACTTTCAATGCTGCTAAAAACATCGTCTCGAACGCCTGTTAGCTATTTTTTACAAAAAACACAACAAAATAAAAACGTTGAAGGTACAACAGCTCCTAAAACTATTCTTAAATATTGCTTTGATCTGTTTTTAGTTCTGAAATACGGTCAAAAAGGAAAATTAGGGCATTTTTTTACATTTTTGTTTATCTCATATGACTTGCATTCTCTTATTTCCAGGATTTGTTTTTAAATAATAATGCTTATTCTTCCGTCTATCCTTTTGGTTCACTTGTTGTCCTTTATTCATTCAAATTTTGTATTATTGTTTTCGACCCTCAGTGGCACAGCGGTATGTCTGCGGACTTACAACGCTAAAATCCGGGTTTCGATACTCGCGGTGGGCAGAGCACAGATAGCCCATTGTGTAGCTTTGTACTGAATTACAAACAATTAATGTTTTTTTTATTCACTTAAACGACATCTAATGTACATCGTGAATATGCTAAACGGCCATATCAGAATCCTTTATGGTTAAAGTATATCCGTCCTTAATTTACAAATTATTATTTCTGATGCAGTGGCGTAGAAAGCGGAGGGTCCTGGCTCCTTTACTTTTCATTTTGTTTCAGTAAGAAATGTACCAAAATTAGGAAAATTATTCTCAGGAGAATGCATAAAATTTAATCTAGAACCCAATAGTTTCCAAGGCCCTAAAGCAACGCGCATTCCCAGTTTCAGTTGGGCAAATAATTCTTGGGTTCCCTCACTTTTAATTTGCCTCCTACACCTCTGTCATGTGTCTTAAGAAACAGTTTGTTCAGTTTGAAATATTGTTTCAGATTTGAATCTTTTTTAAATCCAAACCTGTACCAAAAGAATAACAACAGTGATCCTTAAAAGGTTTTTTTTCTTCTAAAATTTAACCCCTACAATTTTTAATAAACTAAATCAGCACATTAAAAAAAAAATGCCTTAATGATATCTTATCCGTGTATTTTCGTGCCCTGGATCCAAGTACAAAAATCGTTTATCCCATATGGTGTTTTCTCAAAGAAATCGGTTCCTAAAATATGAATTGTTTGTTTGTTTGTTTTTGAATTTCGCGCAAAGCTACACGAGGGCTATCTGCGCTAGCCGTGCCTAATTTAGCAGTGTAAGACTAGATGGAAGGCAGCTAGTCATCACCACCCACCGCCAACTCTTGGGCTACTCTTTTACCAGTGTCACATTATAACGCTCCACGGCTGAAAGGGCGAGCATGTTTGGCTAAAATATGGAACTGTCACATTTAAGCAGATATTTATGGAAGCCCCCACGATGCTTGTAACTAAACCAGCGTGTGCTGGCGGTGAAATCTCGTGTATTTTATTGTGCCAGTTGAAGAATCGAATTTCTTTTTTATCGACGTTTTCATAAAGCTTTATACAAAAGTCATTAACAAGTAAAATATTTATATAATACAACTTCCATCGGATTCAGTACGTAAAAATACACCGATGAAATATTGTTTGGGATATTTTTGAGTGTGACAGTTGCCGAGGTGTCCGTGTAGGCAGAATTTTGACAAGATGAAAAAAGCATTGAATGTTATCGAACCCTTTCTTTTTATCAGAGATATGTTATATATGCTATATTTTTAGGAAATTATTTGATAGTTGAAATTTAAAAAATGTATCTGAAGCTTTCAGTTTAAGTATAAAACATTTGTAATGCGCATAATAATGGGTTTCAAAGAAGGGCCATAAAAGTTTTCAAATAAGTCCCGTGTTAGGTATAAAGAAGTGAAGCCAGGACATAGAAATATCAATTAATTGATTTAAAAAAGCTCTGTTGTTATGGTTATGATTAGACACTGGAAGGGTTGTTAACACCCGCCAAAGCACAGCTCCCCCCGCCCTTATCCAATTATGAAGTTCTGTCTCGCATATTTGTTATTGCGGATCCCAGGTAGCATGGTGTCGCCCCTAATTTCGAACTACCTACCACAGGGTGTAGTCTGTTACGCAGCAACCTACAACTATATATATATATATATATATATACATTCCATATAATAAGTTTTTTAAGCATTTTTTTTCATACAATTCCCAATATGAAGAAAAGGGTATCGTGCTTTTATTACAAAGAAGTGAAGATAACGATAGCTAATTCCTGCTCTACGCTATACCAACATGGCAGATAAACACAACCCTAGCCTATCACCAACAACTTGGTATATTAATTGTAAAAAGTTAGCAAATTGATCCATGTTAACTGCCCTCCAGTAGCACAGCGGCATGTCTGCGGACTTACAACGCTAGAATCCGGGTTTCGATACCCGTGGTGGGCAGAGCACATATAGTCTATTGTGTAGCTTTGTGCTTAATTACAAACAAACAAACCATGTTAGTTATTCTATTTCTAAGATAACTCAGAACTGTTTAGAACAAGTTTGATGCCCGTCATATGATAGGAAATAATGATTAATTTTTCTTTTTAAAATTATATCTAGATATATGTTTTATGAACATGTTTTCTAAAAATTAATTATAATCTAGTAACAATATATGTATGGAGAATGACTATCCTATTTCTAGTACTTCACGAAAACATTTTTTATGTATATTTGATCATCTACTTTAAGTATTGCTGGATTTGCATTTTAACTTCTGTATATTTTAAGTTATGTTCATATTTTCTTCTTGATAAATCCTTATAGACTAAAACATGCGAAAAATTGATTCTCAAATACATATTCCAACTTGGTCAACTGTATGACCGGCAAATTATTAATTGTGATGATAAAGGCAGTGAATATTATTATGAATTTCGGGGTCTTCTCTTTGGACTGTCTTTCTCTTTTTTTGCTTTGTTAGCCTGGTGAACTGAAGAAGCGAGCTTTGATTTGGGCATTTTCAAAATTTAAATGTGCTGCGGGTATAACATGGGAGTTAACATAGAATTGTAGCCGAGGGTTCCGATTAGAAAAAAAAATGGTGATGTTGCTTCAATGTGTGTTCTTGACAACCAAGGAAACGTAATAGACAATTTCATCCAGTGATTATGATTTTTTGTGCGCCAGCAATTCTAAACATGGGAAGCGCGCATATACGATTCAATTTTATTACTCATCACGATCTCTACTAACCTACCCTCATCTCTAATTATACGCCCAAAGTAGCACATCGTCCGTTCTATATATATCTAACCAAAAACACCTTAGGTGTGAAAAAAGGTGCGGCCAAAAAAGGATTTAGTATGCGAATTAAAGGCATGAAATCAAAATTGGCAGTCAAACTGGTAGCTACACTTATAACATTGATAAGAATTTTACAGTAAATATTCATTCATCAGTTAGCCAGACAGCATTTTTTATTCAACTTTAGGTATGCTGATGGGTAAAATAAAATACGCGGCCTATAACAAACCACAGCAAGTAAAAAAGTGACACTGGATAGTTTGTTTGTTTGTTCGTTATGGATTTCGCGCAAAGCTACACGAGGGCTATCTGCGCTAGCCGTCCCTAATTTAGCAGTGTAAGACTTGAGGGAAGGCAGCTAGTCATCACCACCCACCGCCAGCTC
>NW_013668677.1:0-9657 GCF_000517525.1 Limulus polyphemus | reverse complement strand
CCAACGAATAGTGGGATTGACCGTCACATTATAACGCCCTCACGGCTGAGAGGGCGAGCATGTTTGGTGGGACGGGGATAGATACTGGATAGTAACCAACTTTAGCTTTAGGATCGCAACCCTATTATTCGAAATAGACCTTTACTTTACAGAACCAACCAGATTCTTTAAAATATAGAGTGGTAGTTTTCCTCTCTAAAACAGTGTTAATAGCTTTCTTTACACTAACCCCATGGAATTAAGATTAACAGTTTCTTGTCATCAGCCCCATGCAATCGATACAACAGCCATATCAAGTAACTTTAAAAAAAATGTTTTTCTATCAATTAAATTTTCCGTACTTTTGGTGCGAAAAAAAAAAAGAGGAAGAAACTCAATCAAAATTATAGATGTTATATCTCCGGTATTGCTTAATGGATTGCCTTGAAATTTGGTATGTGAAGTAAGAGTCCAATAGAGTATATCCACTGAAAATATGTGATAGTTTGGATTACCATAGTTCGAGCTACAGAAGATGGAAAATCGCTAAATTATAACTCCTGTTAATAACACACACTGAGTCCTGCAGGTCGTTGTTTGTTTTGCCGCAAGTCACACTACCATTTGTATTAATATGGCTGAAAGAATTGTAAAACGTTTTTTGTTTGTTTGTAGTTAAGCACAACGCTGCACAAGAGACTACCTACACTCTGCCCACCACGGGTATCGAAACCCGGTTTCTAGCGTTGTAAGTCCACAGACATACTGCTGTGCCACTGGGGTTGGGGTGGGGAGGCAATTGTAAAAAGAAAACTTGTTTGTCGAGGAAGAAAGCGTCGTCGTTTCGTGCAAGTTGCGTGTCGGTCGGTGCCGCAACGGCCGAGATATCAGCGTGATAGACGGACAGCTTTTCGTCTTTATATAGTAGACATTCTAAAGTCATTGTGAACAAAAGCTATAAAGGCTTAACTAAATAAACCAGATGTTTCTCATCATTTTATGTATTTTATGTGTAGTTTCTCCGCGAAATCCTTCCATAGTTAGCAGGAGTTAGCAGTACCAAACTAAGCAGCGGGCTCGAGGTGGCCTAGGAAGGGGGAATCCTTTTACTGGCATAACTCCCCTACCAAATTCCCCCGATAAGTCAGCAGTAAGTTTACGGACTTGCAATAAACAATTGATACTTCTGTTTATGAAATACAACTGTTATGATTTATACTCTTAACTTAACTCTTATACTCTTAAAGTCTACAACTAACAGAAAAGCTACAGGAATTACAACTCTTCTGATACCTTGATGAACACTTCGTATACTTTTTATACTCGTACATTGTTGCCTTCATAGTTATCAGTATTGCCTTTTTGAATGATTGTGTGTGTGTGCACAATAGATCCAGGTGAATAATATGTGAAACCAGCTTTTTACACATTACAAAGTACAAATGACTATTTGTGTACTTAACCCATGGTTTTGTGTTAATTTTGTTCCGCTGTATTGATTTTACTCGATATATTTACACAATATGTCAAGTGCTTTACGTTACGTCATTCTAATGCTATTAACTTAAGTTATTTTTATTTATTTGGCGAAACTAATCGGAATGTGTGTTTAATTCTACTCTGAGTGAGCAAGTTTGTTTTGACACAACATTATAAAACCAGTTAAGGTAGATTTTCAAATACAAAATTCATTTAGATAATAATGATAGCCTTGGAATACTCATTTGTAAAATACTGGGTGTTTAGATTTCATTGAAAAAACTGTAAATACACATAATTCTTCAGGATCTTTAAAACAGGACATACTTTATTTTCATAGACAGAACAGTTCGGACTCATTGCAATATTTAAATTATATTTTCTGCTTCTTTAGTTGTTTGACGCAGAGAGCTATTAACTGTTTATATATTGTTGTGACATGTTCTATCACTGAGTGTGTTCTTTTGGATTATTTGATAAAAATAATGCAAAGTCCAGTCCACGTAACGGTAACTAATTTATTTATTTCTTCAATAACGTTTGCTACAAGCTACGTTCACTTTGACACAACTTCTAAGCCTAAGCTCATAAATATTGCAGTAGAAACTGCTATACTACTTACGAATAACTCACAAATAAACTTACTAACTCGATCACTGAGGAATATACACACTATTTCTCACTCCTAACACTGATTTGAATTATTCGCTGATTAGCTCATTTAATTCTCAATACCTCAGTTAACAGTGAAATTATATACACACAGTCGCGTGCATACCAGGATTGTATTCTCTATACACGGCAACTTAAGCATTCTTATTTACGAGCTTTTTATCCTTATTACAACAGGAAGTCAGTACACAATTGGACCCGGCATGGCCAGGTGGTTAGGGCGCTCGACTCGCAATCTGCGGGTCGCGAGTTCGAATACCCGTCACACCAAACATGCTCGCCCTTTCAGCCGTAGGAGCGTTATAATGTGACAATCAATCCCACTTTTCGTTGGTAAAAGAGTAGCCCAAGAGTTGGCGGTGGGTGGTGATGACTAGCTGCCTTCCCGCTAGTCTTACACTGGTAAATTAGGGACGGCTAGTGCAGATAGCTCTCCTGTAGCTTTGGGCGAAATTCAAAACAACCAACCTCTTATTTCTAAATAATGCATGCAATTTCTAGATTCTATAGAAGTTTTAACTTTTATGAACAATCTAGATATACTGGAGCATCATCATAATTAGTTCCTTCTAGCAAACATTTAAATTAAAGTATGAAAACAAAACTTACTACAATGCCCCTTCCTGAATTGTGAAATCCTTGAACAATCCTAATACATTTTTTTTAATCACACTACATTGTCCATTCTCGAATTATTTTTGGCCCTTCTCCGATAGTTATGGTATGCAGAAGTAATGACCTATTACCTTTATTGTCACATGCTCTCCTGTCTCTAGAAGAGTCCTTCCTAAGTTGGTGATTGGATGAATCCACTGGCGACTTTAACCTTGGTGATTCTCTGGAATTGGTCTCGACAGGAACTCTCTTCAGGAAGTTAACTAGCAACTTCTTTGAAATTACCCAGCTCGCTGTTCTTTCACCAATGTATTTCCAAAGATTTTATTGGTGGGTGACTTTTGGCTTAGACTGCCTGTTCTTCTGGATTCTGTAAACAACAACATTGATCCTTTTCAATACTACATATGGCTTTTCTCAACAAGTGCTTAACTTTGGAATTCATCTTTTCTTATGGTGGGAATTGCACAGCCATACCATGTTACCTTAATGGAATCCAGTCTTATCGGCATTAACATGATAGAGACACTTTTCATTTTATCACTAGGATACTTAAGGTAAAGTAATGCATAATATCAGTTATGTTCCTTAGTCTCTCGGCATATTTCGTGTAAGACTGCTAAGTGACTATCCTCTGGATGTGAATACAGAATGTCCATTGGCACTTTAATTCTCTCCCAGTAATCAGCGATTTTTGTTGTCAATCATTGTTTTCTAATTTTCTGTATCTTTCTTCTTGATCTGCTTTTATTTTTCTGTCTTTTTCTTCTTGACCTTTCTTTAATAGTTTTATCATCTCTAACAAAGTTTCGATCTCACTTCCTGCCTCTGACTTCAGTGCTGTAACTTGTTTTATCGTTTAGCAGTATTCTTATATATATATATATAGTTTAAATAATGCCAAGTCCAGTCCACATAACGATAACGAATTAATTTATTTCGTCAATAACGTTTACTACAGACTAAATACACTTTCAATCCTAAGGATGTATACAGGACGGCCGTTCCAGCAACAGTGAAATTATATACACACAGTCGCGTGCATACCAGGATTATATTCTTTATACACGGCAACTTAAGCATGCTTATTTACGAGTTTGCGCATAAATGGGATTTTTATCCTTATTACAACAGGAAGTCAGTACACAATTGGGCCCGGCATGGCCAGGTGGTTAGGGCGCTCGACTCGCAAACTTTGGGGCGCGGGTTCAAATTTCCGTCACACCAAACATGCTCACCCTTTCAGCCGTGGGAACGTTATAATGTGACGGTTAATCCTACAATTCGTTGGTAAAAGAGTAGCCCAAAAGTTTTTACACTGCTAAATTAGGGACGGCTAGCGCAGATAGCCCTCGTGTAGCTTTGCGCGAAATCCATAATAAACAGTACACAATTATTATATTCAACTCACAAAAGTCCTGTATTTTCGTAATTTTGTTGTACCTTTCTATTAAAAAATCGGATTTACCAAGAAGTACAAAATTACATATATATATCTTTTAATATGCATATAATTTTATTTTCTAAAACAGAAAAAAAGATAATAATAGCATTTGATGAATTTATTAAATTTCTTTACTTTCAAATTGTTAAGGTTCTACCTTTATCATGTTTTTATGTAATTTATATCTGCTACTTACAATCAAGTGAACGTAAATTATACATTTGTAGATTTTCTTTCTATTTTTTAATTGGTATTTAACATATGTGAGGGCAGATAAGTAAGCAACTGATAATGGGATTAATTATATTTTGTGTAACCGGTTTCATGGGTTAGTTTCGCTATTCCATGTTCATTTTTTCATGGTGGTTTTAATGTCGAGTTGAGTTCGATATTTAACTATGCCAGTGTTTCCTGTTATCATTACTCTAGGTGAGCACGAGCCAACTAATACGACTTGAATAACATAAGTTTTCAAAAAAAAATGTCTGCGTGACTTTCAAAATATATTTATTTCTTTTGATGTTTTATGCTGATTATTGTGCTATTGTTTATATATATATTTGTAACCTTCTACGATATTATGCGTATAACGTTGTGTTTACATGTTAATCATGCGTTAAAGGCACTGTGAATAAGACGTCAAGAATATGATTTATGGGACTTTAGGCCTCTACATCACAGGTGGCTTTTTCATTTTTACCTTTCGTACAAAAATGAAATCTGTAGAATATATATGTAAAGAATAATAGTAACATTATTTTATTCTGTACTATTTATACTTGTTCCTTACTTATGTATCTTCAGTTCTATAATTTATCCCTCAATTAAAAAAGGAAAATGAGGATATTGTTTTTGTGTGTGAAATATGCAACTTACAGCCATGTAGTAATGCCATTTGATAGTATATCTTAAAAACACCTTTTAGATAATTATCTTATCGTAAGTTGTAAGCTATAAAATGCTAATTACTTCTATCTGAAGACATTCTGTACATTACATTAGCTCGTAATAATAATAAAACAAAGAGAAAGAGGTCGTGGTAAAGTAAAAAGAAAAGAAAATCTCGAAATCTTACTGAAGCTATGTACTCAAAATCAAATGCAGTTTGAAAAAATAATTACATTTTTTTGTTTAAAATATTTATCGAGATCACTGTAGATATCAAATTTATTAAGCCTACTCGCACGGCTGCTGTGTATATAGAATTTACGGAGTTGATGCATGACTACTGTGTATATAGAAAATAGCTAAATCCGTACACGGCCGCTGTATATATGGTCACTTTGTACTTTCACACAAATTGTAGACTTACGTTCACAAATATCATTTCATTAGTGCGATATTACTGTACGTCTAGCTCATGACTACACCGACTAATTCGATCACTAAAAAAATTGTTTTGTTTGTAGTTAAGCACAAAACTACACAATGGGCTATCTGTGCTCTGCCCACCATGGGTGTCGAAATCCGGTTTCTAGCGTTGTAAGTCCGCAGACATACCGCTATGCCACTTGGAGAGCGTTACTGAGAGATATAAGCACTAACTCTCACTACTAATTTTTAAGTGATAGATTAGAGGGAAATGCAGCTGACTTTATCTTGGACTAATCCTCACCAACGAATATTGAGATTGACTGACACATTATAACATTCCCACAACTGAATAGACGAACATGTTTAATGACGAGATTCGTACTCGTAGCCAGTAGATTAGTAGTCGAGTGCCCTAACCACAAGGCCATTCGAAAAGAATGAAGTATTAATAAGGTAATAAGATCGATTTTCCTACTAATAGGGTAATAAGATCGATTTTCCTACTAATAGGGTAATATGATCGATTTTCCTACTAATAAGGTAATAAGATCGATTTTGCTACTAATAGGGTAATAAGATCGATTTTGCTACTAATAGGGTAATAAGATCAGTTTTCCTACTAATAGGGTAATAAGATCAGTTTTCCTACTAATAGGGTAATAAGATCGATTTTGCTACTAATAGGGTAATAAGATCGATTTTGCTACTAATAGGGTAGTAAGATCAATTTTCCTACTAATAGAGTAATAAGATCGATTTTGCTACTAATAGGGTAATAAGATCGATTTTCCTACTAATAGGGTAATAAGATCGATTTTCCTACTAATAGGGTAATAAGATCGATTTTGCTACTAATAGGGTAATAAGATCGATTTTCCTACTAATAGGGTAATAAGATCGATTTTCCTACTAATAGGGTAATAAGATCGATTTTGCTACGAATAGGGTAATAAGATCGATTTTGCTACGCTCTGCAAATGAGTTTGTATAGTATTCATCAGCAAGCAAGAGAAATATATTCCCGTGAATCAAGATATGAATTTCTTCAAACATTTTAATATATCATATAAGAAAGTACAGATTTTGATGTCGACTACTATTCTATTGAATCTAGAATATTCGCTTATTTCACAAATAACGTAAATAGGGTCTTGATGGGTCACCCAGTCTTTGTGTTCAGCTCCTTTACATATTTTTATATTTGCATACAGTAACACAAACTTCCTTATTCTTCTTTTAATGTTAAAAACCTTATGTGACGTAGTTTTTGACTTCCGAAGGTTCAGAACTTATTACCAAACTAAGGTTCAAACAATCGATAGTACTAATATGTATAATGTACTGATTACGTCACTATAACTACAGATTTATATTTGACTACAAACCCTTTCGTTTTAAATGTAATTCATAAAAATGAAATAAAACATTCCACGCAGTTTAAAAAATACGTTATACGGAACATTAATCATGTTTTTACACCTTAAATGCGTTTTTCAGATACGCGTATTTGATACTTCCTGCGTTACTCATATAACTGTATAAAATAAGCTTATACTGCACGAGCACTACATCTAACGCAACAACAAATCTTTATTTAACAGTCACCATTACAAGCACGTTAATAGTCTTAGTCTTTTAACACAAAACTGTCGATTAATTAAACATAATAGTAAATAAGACAGAAAGTCAGAACACAGTATCTCTATCATTTCAATTAGAAATTAAATATAGGTTTTAACTATAAGAAAAAGTTACTACATAGTTATTATCAGTCACAGTTTTTAAAACAAAACTGTTGATTAATTAAACATGCACATTGGTCGTGGGGGGTAGAGTAACAACGGCGCTTCTCTTTCAACATTAAAATTATAATGTTAGCGTAATTTTATTTTATTTTTATTTCATTGTAACACTATTCTTACTTCTTGTACACGTGAAATTCAGTACATTTTGTTGAAACAGCTGTACCCGTTAAATGTACCACCCCCCTGTGCTCTACCCCACAATAGTCTGCTACGATGTATAGAATGAGATGCTAGGTATAACGTTTTTGGTGTGTGTTTATATGTGTGTGGGTGTGATTTTTTTAAATACAATTTTTGTTGAAGTAATTGCATTGTTCGAGCAAAAGATAGAATTTTCCACGTGAGTGACGTATGACGTGTGATTACTATTCGAACAATGTCAAACGATTACTGTTTGCAAGATGAGGAAAACAACAACACCTGGCACTGTTTGAATGCCATTTGACGAACCTCCGAATGATTAGAAGTAACTTCGAATTCCTTACTAGCGAACGAACCTTTGAACACAGCCCTACTACAAAGTGTTAAGAAGAATCATTGGATAGATTTTTGTATGTAAACAAGAGCCAGTTACCTGGATACGGATAATAATCACGCCCGTATACAGAATGTTTGAAAGGGGATCCTAATTTGTGAGATCAAAAGCCAACACATGTCGTGCGCAGCACAATCAGCATGAAAAGCGTGCTAATGCTACGGGAACTCCGAGGGCATGCGACTATTTCAAGCCCCAAAAGAATGCTAATATTTCATCAGAAGAATGAAGAATACGTAGAAAACGCTAAACATTATAAGCAGCTGCGCTATAACTATATAAGCATAATAATTTTTTACACCACAAAAACAGGGGTTTGGTTGAACCCCCCGCGTACATGCGTGATCATAAAGTTGACTGATTAAAAAACGGATTTGATATTTGATCAACCGCAACAAGAACAATAACACAAATTAATCATGTTATCACTCAGAGTTTAATATGTTATGTATGGTGTCTGACCACCAAGCTATCTTATCATAATATTACGCACTATAAAACAGAAAATAACTGACTTATTACACAATACAGAAATTAACGTAAAAAATCTCAACCTACTATACAATATAGGTAATTAACATACTAGTCTTGGACTACTACGTAATACAAACTAATATAATAATCTTGGCCTACACAATACACAATACTGACCTACTACACAACAATGATAATTAACATAATAATCCTAGTCTACTACACAACACGCATAAGTACTGTTACGTCTCGGGTCGTTGGTTAATTTTCCGTAGAAATTCTTTCCGAAAACTTCAGCGATGCAAGTCCTTTCATAAATAAAACTAGTTTATTCTTTCTCAATATAACTTTGCAATACACTTAATTTCCACAGTCACGTTAACTTAAACACACGCTATAATTCACAACGATTCACGCACTTTACTTACGGTCACTACCGCGCTTAACTCAATTGTAGGTCTCTATCTCTACCTGTCTGCAATTATCTTCATGCCGTCACTTCATTTGCCGGCTTATATATATACAAAAATAGAGGGCGCATAGAAAAGACTAGAGTTGCCACGAACAGACATGATCTTTCTAGAATCTCATAACGTGTTACTAGCGTCACGTGACTTCCGCTGTCGTAAAAGTACTATAGATAATTAACATAACAATATTGACCTACTACACAACACAGATAATTAACTTAACAATCCTGGTTTACTAGTACTATTCAGAATAGATAATTAACATAACAGTATTTAGCCTAGTACATAACACAGATAATTAATATAACACTCCTGTTCTACGACAGAACACAGGTGATTAACGTCATATTGTAATGGTTTCAACTGGGCGGGTTATTTTGAATTGTTCGTTAAAAATAATAATGAAAAGTACAATAACATGATGATAACAACAACAAAAAAAAAACTTTATTTTTCTCAAGTTTCTCGTTAAGCGTAACAAATGTTCTTCCATAGGCCTAACTTCACAAATAACCTGCGTCTAACAGAAGTTTTACTTATTTGCTAATTTTGTATATATTTTTCGTTTAAACACAAAATGAACTAACTTACTGACTAAATCATGCACTAATTACTCAAAAAATGACTTACAAACTTATTAATTCAATTACTCATTATAACGGATTCATTAACTAAATTTAGCCTAACTCGATTATTTTTACATGTGATTCAATATATATATACAGGGATCCCTCGATTAATGCGTTTTCGTTTAGTGCGCTTAAAGTTTTTTATAACCAATAATCGATTAGTGCGTGCATAATACTCGATTAGTGCGGTAACACACATTTCATTTTAACCATAGTAATTGTTTGTTTGTTTGTTTGTTTG
>NW_013668676.1:127067-142651 GCF_000517525.1 Limulus polyphemus | reverse complement strand
AACCTACTGGTCCATCTAAGCTGTCCTATCCATTTAAAAAAAAACCCTCAAAGCCAGCTCTTATCATTCAAATATCAAATTGCTTGGATTGTGATAAAAATATTATATACTATATGAACCTATTTGGTATTTCTTGTATTCTTATTCTAGAAAATGTAACTGTACAGTGTCTTTTCTAACTAGGTCTACTCACATGTGTATTCATCCAGAAACACATCTCTATTTTCCTATATAAATATCAACCTTATTCTAAAATGAATTAAGAATTAAGCCATAATTGAGACCTAACTTCTTAAATTTTTTTATTTTTTTATCCAGAAATGTTATTGCCAAAGTGAACATTACTTAACTTTGTGAATGCACGAAGTGAATTATAGAAATTAAACATAATTTGAAAAATCTCTGATCTGGGTTGTGTGTTTGCTGTAATAAAACTTGTTATAGTTTGTGCTAAACAAGGTAAGATTGAATTACAAACTGAGTCAGTTTGGATCAAAATGTAAAGGAGTAGCAGACAAGTTATTCTCTGCTTATATAAGCAACATGAATGAAACCTTGTTATGCCGTAAATCTCGCAAAGCATATTTAGGCTATATCATCATTTAATGATAAAAACCATAGTTTTTGGCTTTCATTTGCATATAGATGCTTGATACATTAAGAACGACTGAAATAATAATTTGAGCAATAATTAATATGTATTTGTTGCTTTATAGATTTAATAGTAAATTAGGACAACAAAGAGCTCATAAACCAGACTAAATCATAGCAGCAGCCATTTTTACCTCACAGTATAAGCGTAAAAACTTTAATAAAGTAACAACAAATATCGATCTTCTTTTTAATAAATTCTTGAAAATGTTAAAAAAGAGAGAGAGAAAGGGGGCCCGGCGGAGGATATTTGCCCCGGGGGCTCATGCTGGCTCTCGACATTCCTGTACATATGTCAAGTCTTAAGCTCTTCAGATCAGAAAATGTGCTAACTTTTGAATATGTTTTTATAGCTATGATAATGTTTCCTTCCTGTGCTTCACAAAATATTCCTTCTCATGATGGATTAATGATGAACTTGGAGATATGTATATTTAAAACAATATAATAGACTACATAACATTTTGGTATGCTTGTTTTTTAATATGACCTATGAATATTATTTACTAATGTCAGTTTGGATATTTTTTGGGTAATTTAGTAATTAAAAAATAAGATAAAACAATCTTACAGAATTTTCCATTTTCCATGTGTTGTAATGCCATTTTTCATTTAATGTTGCTTCCTTATAAAATGGAAATATCTAGTAGAACCTCTTTTTTGAATTTAAACATTCAATATCCAAGTTTTTTTTATAGATAAATGCACACAAAGCTTATTTCTACCTTTCATTAGGCATATTACAGTTGATATCATCACAAGGAAAACTTCTGTCTATACAATTTATGGATGATATCAATTTCTAAGAAAAACTTCTATCTAGAGAATTTGAAACACACATCATTTAAAAGAAAACATCAAGCAGAATTAGTGAAAAAAATAGCACTAAAGGTAATAAACCTCTGTGATATGCAAGCCTATAAGCATGCATTTTCTACCTTCTTATTTCAATGTAGAATTTTTCAAATTTTTCCACTTATTTTTAATCTGTGTGGTTTTACATAATGTACAGTACATAAAACTTCTAAGTTGATGTCATTCTAGCTACCTTTCTTCATTTGTAGAGATACTACCTGTTTTGCCTCTGGGAGTTATTGCTATAATTTTGCATGTTGTGCAAGAATGATGGTAACAGTTTCCTTCGTTAGTAGGCCAGGTTATGGCCTTCTCTAAATTGAATAAAAAGGATGTGTCATTTGGGTAGCACTTAATCACTATGGGTAGATCTGCAATTTCATGTTAAGTAAGAAACATTATACTTAAACACTACTACAAGTGAGTTTATTTACAGAAAACATCTTGAGGGAAGAAAATCAGTTAATTGATTCACGAGGCTAGTGGAAGGTGATTGTCCAGTGTATAACACAAGTATGCACACTGGGAATTTGTCTTTTCAAATAAATAGTTTCCAATTTCTATCACACATACATCATGCCCAGTCACAGTTCAGTTAAGTTCAGTATTACTTCATGTTTAATCCTGCTCACCCTCCCTTTATCAAGTGAACTTAACTAATATTCTCTGCAGAAATCAATTTACCCTGAAAATACAACAAAGAAGAAATTTTGGTGCAATGAACACAGGATTTTATTACTGAGTTCTCTGGTTTTGTTATACAAATTTAAAGGAATGCTTCTCATGTAAATAACTACATTTTATGCAACTAAAAGTTTTTCAACTGAGAGGGAGAATTTGCCATGGAATAGAGATAGCAAAACGAGAGAGGTTTCTACCCTATATGAATCAGTCAGCATCTGGTTTACCCAGAATTGCATATTGAGAATTATGCTTTAGAATTGATCTAAGTTTAAGGGAAGCATGGGCAACTGAGGGTTGTTGATGTGGGATGGCATCGGGAGAGTCTGAGACCATATGGATTGGTCTCCACAGGACTTCTAGGCCATTGCCTGACAGAGTAATACAACCTGAACCCTAATCAAGATCATCTTAGAAAGACTGGACATATTGCTGATGGACAGTCTTTGGCAGTCAGAGCAGTTTCCCTGGCAGATGACACAAGAGGTACTAATTGGAAAAATGTGTAAACCATAGAGGGGTTATGAGCCTTGCTGAACTGGAAAATATCCTGTTAGGGCAACCGTGGATCATGACGAGCAACTTGTCACTCTGTCATCCTGAACCAGGAAACAACTACAAATCCAAGAGTCAGAGTTCCATGAGTATGTTTATTACCCTGTATCCTTCACATTGGCAGTATCTCAGCTAAGAATTGTCTGAGAACCACAAGGGCGAGGCTTTGCCAGCCACACAGATCTCTCTGAGTGAAGTCATGCATATTTTACCCCTCATGTTCAAAGGGGCAGCAAAGGAAGTTCTGGACATTTTAATGCAGATAAATGCTCAAATGCTTAGAGTGGCTGGAGTCAGGAGCAAGTAGTCCAGAATTTCATCCTGAGCCTAAATGGTCCAGAGCTGAACTCCAACAAGCATTTGAATGAGATCCAACAAAAAGACTGGTACACAGTCATGGCTGAGTTGTGCCAACAATTTGATCCAATTTACAGTCAAGCAATCAATCAGGCTAAGTTTGAGTCTGTAAAAAGAATCATCAGTAAGAGTCTGGTCACTTATGGAGAAAATCTGTGTCAGCTGCATGGTAAAGTTTACCCTGCAATGGCTTCAGCAGATCATGAAGACATACTCATGGATAATTTCATATACAGACTTCCCAATAAGCTTTACAATGGAGTGGTTATAAGTGTGGTAAGTGAAGTGGAAGTAACTGGAGCTAACAGTAATACTAGGGTTGCATCCATCACATCATGGCTATCAACATCACTGAGGTTGCTAGTAGAGGAGTACAGTGATGAGGATCGAGGAGAAATTGGAGAGTCATCATCTTCTAAACCTAAAAAGTGAGCAAGAAGAATTGTTATCACTCACGATTTAGCAGCAGCTATGGACAGTACCAAGTTGAGTGACAGAAAGGCAACATTTGGTTTTGCTACCACTGCTCACAGCCTTGGTCATGATGTGTAGGAGCTAAGCATCAAACGTTCTTTGATTTAAAGATCTCGACATCTCTTCATAAATAATTTGTCAAAACCTCAAATGAACAGTTCCAGCCAAGTGTCTCATTTGTAGTTCACGAGGATAGCAAGCTCCTTAATTATCTCACATTGAAAGAACAAATGGGTTGTCCACCAGTGATCCTGTCTGAGGCAGGAGTAAACCAACTCTTAGATGTTCCAAAATTGGTTTCTAGCACTGGAGAGACTCAAGCTTCTGCTGTAGCACATTTACTGGAAGAGTGGGAAGTCAGTGGTCTTGTAAAGATAATTTGCATTGATACAACAATAAGTAACACTGGTCAGAGATGGAGCATGTGTGTGTTGTTAAAACAAAGATTAAACAAGAATCTTCTGTATTTGGTATGCTGACATCATATCTCCAAACTTGACCTGACATGTGTTTTCAAAGACTTTAAGAGGCTTTCCTCTGGTCCAGATATTGCATTTTTCAATTGATTCCAGCAGTTTTTGGAATAGATGGACCAATCCCATTAGGAAACTGCAGCTAGCCTTGATGAAGCAGCAGAAGCCACACAAGAAGTTAAGGACCAAGTCATTGAGTTTGCTACAAAACAGTTAATTTTTTGTGTGCATTAAAAGAAAATTAGTGGACGAAAGTTTTGGAATTCCTAACCTGAAATTTTTCTTGCAATTAAGGACTACTCTAACTTTGTATGAATTCGGATTATTTTAATATATAGGTTTTTAATGATATTTTTGATCTAATGTTTTATTCGCCTAATTCCGCACGTACCTGGTTAATACAGGTTTTAGTTAATTAATTTCTTGAGAATTTTAAAAGTGCCTACTAGTACTATGCAAATAATAGCAAACGTTTTACAAGGTTCACCAGAGAATTGTATGTATTAGATTTGTTTTATTTCTGAAGTGTATTTAGGGTGAGGCAGCCCGTAACGAATAAAATAAATAAAAATACGAAGGCGTATGGTACTCGTATATTTTCTTCTAACAATATATATGTTTAATACGGAAGTTCTGAACCGCATCATCTCGTACGTACGTAATACTATGTCGTACGTTTAAATGCATAAATTGTAGAATAAATGTGTCTAATTTGGGGGATTATTTTATAAATAACAGTTAGTTGGTATGTTAATTTCATAATTAGGTTTTACATCAGTTTCATAGCAGTTACTAGATCGTTAATATGAACATCAAGAAGTCACGTTGGTGTTATTTTACGGTAAATATTACATGCCCATGATAATAATGTCATTTATATTGAAATAGACTTCTGATGAATCAGAACTTATTTGGGCCACATTTTGAAAGCATTACCTCCAGTAATTATTTAAATAGTACGTACGAGATAAGACCTTTATATATATATTTTTTCACCTTACGGTTCAGGAAATCCGTAGTTTAATAAGTGATGAATATATGTTGTTGTTTTTCATTTGGCTACTCTATCTAACCCAAGTGTCTGTTTAGTTTAAAAACGATTTGTATCATTGTGTTCGCTAGTGTTTTTTTTTAGATTTTGCCTTTGACAGTTAAACAAATACATTTTTGATACACAACACATAACCTTATGTGGTAACTTTACAAGTCTAAACTTACATTATAGTTTTCATTAAGGCTATGCAGAATACCATCACTATAAACTAAAACGCCTAGAATTGAACTTGAAAGTTTAGTAGAGTCTTTCCCTTATCTTTGCTTGTTTTCCCTGCAGTACTTAAAAGTTTTGCAACACAATAATTCCAACAACAACAAAAAAAAAAACCTCTGACTTTCTCGTTGAATCGACTGTGGACGAAATGTTTCTTTTCTTGCTCGTGATTTCGGTCTTTAAAATCTTATCATTATTGAGCGAATAGTTTTATTATTACTAGAAAACGTATTTCCCCCCTTTTTTTTACTGACACTTTTTAAATTGAATGACAGCATCTTTTTCTTAACCACTGTCGTTGTAACAGTAAGACACAGTTGTTTGTTCTAAAAAGAAAGGTCTAGTAATGCGAAGTAATCTGGGTTTTTACTCGTTCCCATTGGTTGTTTTTGATCACGTATTTTACCATGTTTTTCCATAGTGGCAACAGTTTTTAGCGAAAATAAAAAAAACTAAAATACTTTTTCTGGAAAACAATCTTGAAACCTTACAAGAAAAACTAATTTTATTAATACAGGTTATTTGTAACAAGACGCATCCTATAAATTAGAAAAGGTTAGTATTAACAGCTCGTAATTAACCAATCTTTTATTTTGGAACCACTAAAAGCCGAGTTTCAGTGTTCCTGATGCGGTTTGGAACTACTTATGGCATAAGAAAAATACATTTTGCTACTTTGATATATATTTTAAGTGTATGTGGCTTTGATTCAGATATAAGCTTTGCACAAAACACAGTAAATGTAAAATATCTGAGTTATTTCTTATTTGATGCCATAATCTTTAATGTCGTGATGTTAAGTAAATGGTATAGTGTTAAGAATTATTTACCCTATTTGTGTTTTTCTCTCGGGCTGATTTACCCTATTTGTGTTTTTCTCTCGGGCTGTATCTCTTTCGACTCATTTATCAGTGGGCTCGGCATGGCCAGGTGGTTAGGGGCGCTCGACTCGCAATCTGAGGGTCGCGGGTTCGAATCCTCGTCGCACCAAACATGCTCGCCTTTTCAACCGTGGGGGCGTTATAATGTGACGGTCAATCCCACTATTCGTTGATAAAAGAGTAGCCCAAGAGTTGGTGGTGAATGGTGATGACTAGCTGCCTTCCCTTTAGTTTTACACTGCTAAATTAGAGACGACTAGCACAGATAGCCCTCTTGTAGCTTTGCGCGAAATTCAAAAACAAACAAACATTTATCAGTGCTCGCATGTCTGTGTCATTTTTTGCGTTTCTTATTATTGTAGAATATAATCTCCTTCACAGTTGTAACAGTGTTAAACATTCTTTACTCTAATTCTGATGTGTAATGGATAAAAAGTACACTTAACCATGCAACTTAATCCAGTTCACACCAAAACAGTTGTTGTTCCAGCAGTTTTATTAGAAAAACACAAATAGGGTAAATCAGCCCGAGAGAAAAACACAAATAAGTTTTATTAAGTAGCCAGCCCTCAGTGGCACAGCGGTAAGACTGTAGGGCAACTTAATCCAGTTCACACCAAAACAGTTGTTGTTCCAGCAGTTTTATTGCATAAGTAGCCCTCAGTGGCACAGCGGTAAGTCTGTAGGGCAACTTAATCCAGTTCACTCCAAAACAGTTGTTGTTCCAGCAGTTTTATTACATAAGTAGCCCTCAGTGGCACAGCGGTAAGTCTGTAGGGCTTGTAACTGTGTTTCGATACATGTGGTGGACGTAGCACAGTTAGCCCATTGTATAGCTTTGTGCTTAATAACAGTGTAGATAGCGTCTCAACCACTATTTTGTTTATCGCACCACAACCGGCCTGAAGAGCCGTGGTTTGGGGCGAATAAATATTGGACATAGCAGATATGGTGTGGCTGACATATTATTACATAGTTCTTTACCTTCACTCAGAAATTCGTACAATTTACGGTAGAAATAACCAAAATTTATTATAATAATTTTCGTTTTCTATCTCGAGGTTTTAAGTTCCTGTTACTGAGTAAATTCTTATGAATATTATTATAAGAAAGTAAGCTTTACGTAAACACTATTTATAGAAAATAGGTAATATACATAGAAAATGGAGTGTTCACCTTTTGTCAAACGAAACAAAATAGATATAACTGAACTACTTTTCAATACTTTCACGGCATTTTAAAATTTTTTGCTTCGGAGTTTACACTATACTGGGTACATGTATAAATACGTGCGCATGTTTAATGTAGTAGAACAACATATGTAACAACTGAGCTGTTATACACGATAGTCAAAATCACATCAATACAGGGATTAACTTCTAAACTGCAACTGGATATATATTTTCTTATCTGTTAAGTTTGCTTAAAAAGCTGTTACATTAAAAAGTTGATATATATACATTTATAAGAGTGATAAACATGTTTCTATTAATAATAATAGTTTGGAGATTATAAAACACCTTACAAACCCAATTTTTTGTATTAGAAAAGACAAACTGGTATTTTGGAAAATAACATACGTTAGTTGTGCTGGGAAGAAGACCATTTATTTCAAGGAATAGATGCTATGTCTGACCCAGATAGCGATGTTAAAATCTGTTATATGGTTGTATTGAACTTCACAAAGCCGGAACAATGTTTCTTGATTAACGTGAGCCCTTTACTACACCTCTCTCTTTGATGTCAGACACACCGGGGTGCCGTCTCATTGACAGCTAACACAGTATATGTTATATAAATTAAACTTGAACAAATTCTTGTCCTACGCCCTCTTCAGGATATCTTCTTACCACTTACACCTCTCTGTCTTGTTAAGTCTTTTTCGGTCGGCAAGACAGCCGACTGAATACTTGTATTCGTTAAGGAAACGCACAAAAGAGAAAGTTAAAAAAATACCAATCTTATGTTTCTCCTAGTCTGACTTATGTCACACTACGAAACATTTTCCGCTGTTAAGAGTGTATATTCAAGAACTTGTTAGTAACCATGCAGGCACACCAAACGGAGACAATAACAACCACTACGCCTGTAGGCCCATTAGTCTTCAGAAAACACACTAATGACTCTCACCCTTAGTAAACATCTGGCAAACTGTGTGGAACCTGCTTCGACTTGTATGACAGCTTGTTAGTACCTCTAGAAGCCGCTAACCAGTGACTGAAGTGAATTCTTCAAACGTGTCTCAAACACGTTTCCTAGCCATCATTTCCATTAGTAATTTCCCGACAACGTGGGTATATAAGCTAGGCTATGTGTCTATCTGTCTTTCAATCTCTCTGTTTATCTTGTTTATATCATTATCTATTTAAGTTATCTCTAAGCTGTGTACTTTTTTTATATCCATATGAACGAATAATAATTTGTGTTTTTCTCTCGGGCTGTATCTCATTCGACTCATTTATCAGTGCTTGCATGTCTGTGTCAATTCGACTCATTTATCAGTTCTCGCATGTCTGTGTCAATTCCACTCATTTATCAGTGCTCACATATCTGTGTCATTTTTTGCATTTCTAATTATTGTAGAATATAATCTCTTTCACAATTGTAATGATTTGTTTTTCTTAATTGTTTTAATTCTTAGTTATATATTTTTATAATTGTCATATTATTTCTCGTTGTAATTTGTATAATTAGACTACAGATTGCCTAAGTATCACAGTATTTTTTATATACTGTGGAATAGTATGTGCTTATCAGCGTTCGCATTTTATGATATCAGTTACACAACTATTCAATGTATTATTTAATTTCTTAACAATACAAGCATACATGCAAGTGTGTTTTTTGGAAGCTGTGAACACGATGAACTTTCAGTACCAGAGGGAGCATAATTCACGGTTTAACTCTGTATTTGTAAAAGTTCGCGAAAGCTCGTTTACTAGTGTTTTAATAAATGACAGTGGTCTATAAAATGGGACTGTTACCCACTCTTCGAAATTTTCTGTTGTCGTATGCTGTGTCCACCTTATCTTATAAACTCTGAAAACCACAAAATCGTTTTTTAATCTTGTGCATAATTCATCAGTAAAAATGTAGCCTTTCACCTATCATATACACTAAATGTTGATATTTTACCTTTCATTCTCCTATTAACCGGAAAAGCCATTGGTTAATGTTGTTGCAGTATACTTGAGCTATGGAAGCTGCCGCTGTGAGCCACACAAGCAACTGTACTATTTTTATATTTTACAGCGTCCCATTATTCTTGCGTCTGCACGAGACAAACAATATCATGCTATTGTATGTGGGTCACTCTCATTGTCATGCTGACTCCAGAAAGAGAATACACTTTACTTGAAATATTACTGGAAAAAAATCTTTCCACGAAGAAGGCCATTTTTGTTTCGCTGATGACCAACATGTCATACAGTCTATCCTCGGAGATCTTCTTGTGTGTATGTAACAACTTGCCTCATCTATATAACATATACCTAGTGTCAGTGACTGATGACAATCTTCAGACAACTGTGGAATGTCTAAAGCTGTATCAGCTGCTTAAATATTTACCACCATGAACCTCTTTCTCACAAAATCTTTGGACTATATTCCGAGCATGTGTTTTGCGACAGCATGATAAGCTTCTCAGTGATTTATTTTTTTGTGAGCATGTCGATAAAAGATGCAAATAGCACTGACAGTTCTCAAAAGGAATATACAGGTTTGTAAATGCCATTTTCAGTAGCTTCTACTGTTCTCTGCGACCATTTATTGTTTTTAGGCCCAAGGAAATTGGTTCCTTTCATAAGATGCTGGTTACACCCGTTTTGCAGAGAGAGTGGCATCTGGTTTTCAGATCTAGTTCGCAAACGAGATCCAATCCCTTGTATGCTCTAACTAATTGTTGCATCATTTTTTCGCTCATCCGCAAGATATAGACCAAGGACTGACACATTGTGCCTACTGTGATATATAACTATCACTTGTTTGTCAAGTGGCCTCTCCTTGTGCATACTGTAACTCCACTCTGGGATCCAAGCATACTTGGCACTTTTCTGTATGCCATCATAAACTGAGATGGCAACATTGTTCTTTCCTTCTACCAAAATGTACTATTAGATATCATTGTTTGGAAACTGATGTGCCCAAAGCCAAGATTAAAAAGAACAAAATCGCTCACGAAACTTTAACGAGCCGAGTGTATTGCTCTGATTACAGCCAAGTATTTTTAAACCCAGAATTATGTAGTATAATCTGGTAAAGAGTGTAACGAAGAAAACATGATCAGACTAATCAAGTTGAAGTATTAACAATCAGTTAGTTGCACCTATCAGTTGCACCTATCAAAGTCTGTTAATCCTGATATTTTTGTTGTTGCACGTGTGTTTTCTAAGAGACCAACCACATCTGTTCTGTTACAGAGAGAATAGTCTTTCATTTTTGAATTTGTCACCTGACGCAAGTCCGGTACAAACTGTTTTCTTTCCAGATAACTTTTGCAGCACAGAGCTCCACTAGGGATGACAATACCATGCACAACAAAGACTTCAAGTGGTACAACAGTTGGCTGGCTGGGTATATTTAAGGTACATAATACATCTGACAGGACTGTTGCCCGTTAACCTAATGTTAAATCCAGAACATTTAAGGCTTGTAAAATCGGGTTTGCTCGATGATGCACCAATAGTAGATAATAGAGGAGGAACTTAGATTGGGACTTTTTTTTCTTTTTAGTTTCATTGTAATCTGGAGGGAAATCATCAGGCGTATAGTGTTTGGTATTTCGTACAAATTACATGTTCGGCAGATGTTTTCTTATCACTTAAAAATTATCTTATTAGTTTATTATTTCCCGTTTCTGATATGCGCCTTATCTTTTTAATTCCAAAGTTCACATGGTATACAACTCGCATGCATTACTTCGACAAGACTGAATAATGTCCGACTACTATTACTTCACTTTGAGGTTCGAATCCCTATCCCACCAAACGTGCTCGCCCTTTCAGCCGTGGGGATGTTATAATGTGACGGTCAATCCCACTATTCGTTGGTAAAAGAGTAGCCCAAGAGTTGTCGGTGGGTAGTGATGACTAGCTGCCTTCCCTCTAGTCTTACACTGCTAAATTAGAGACGGCTAGCGCAGATAGCCCTCGTGTAGCTTTGCGTGAAATTCAAAACAAACAAACGTTGTAATATACAACGCAATTTCAAATATTGGATAACAAATCTTATATTATGACAAGCTGATAAGTACAGTTTCGAGTTTTATGAACCCTCATCGGCTTAGCTAGATCAATAATAGAGAATCATGTAGCTACAGCTCCATATGTCTTCACATTTGAGAGGATGCTCGGTGTTCTTGCATGCGCTACTTTATTTACTAATAAAAATACTCATATTTCCAATTATATGTAGCACTCGAAGTTTTGTTTCTGTGGAGTAACTTGCTTACATGTATAAAAATGATTTCTTAATCTTCTCTAACCGTCCAACCAATTGCTAAGGATGAATTCAAATTCGATGACGAGGAACCCACTTTGAGACTAATAATGTACATTTGCTGTTATGTTAAAGTTTTTCTTCATTACCCATTCAAGCCGTCTCCAGCCATTACAAGTTGCTAAGAGTAATTTTTCTGCCAAATATTGGTATGTATGAGCGACTGAACAACATTGAAAATACTTTTAACGGATTTCTATTTGATTGAATGAAAGCTTAAACATCACGCAAGCGCCAGAAACTTTGTTCTGGTAACAGCAAGTCAGACTTTACTATTACAACGCAAAATGGTCTTTCTCTGAAAGTTAAAAAAAAAAAGAGAATAATATCGTATAACCTTTTGATTTGAGTTTTCAGATACGTCGATTTTCTGTTATATCATCTGTAAAGGTTACAGTGATTAGGATTTATTAGCGTTTTAGCTCTTTTCTATGTCTTGTTGAGTTGAAGCCATTTTGATGAAATTGAATTTGGAATCTCGGTTTCTTACGTTTTTAAAAGTAACGGTAGTTGGAATAACATCAATAGATGCGTTCATTTACTCTGTGGCAGTGTTTTGAGAAATTAATATCAGTTTTATGACTTTTTATTCATGTACTTTCTGAAAACGTTGGACCTATGACCGAAACAAAATTTCGTAATTTATAAAGAAGTGGGAAGTAGCAGTTTCATTTACTTAAAACAAAGAGAGCATGTTTCCGTTGTATGTTTTAGTTTGCACTGTGTATATTTTCTTGAATCAGAAGTACACTCTACTAAATTATAGCACACCATATGAAAATGTGTAGAATTAAGATCTTTCTACAACTGTTTCTATTCTTATATGGAATCCCCCCTTCATTTTTACTATCCAAAGTGAAAGAGATGTAATGTCTTAGTATGATAATCTTGACAAATGTATTAGTAATGTACATTTAACCCTGAAACCAATTTGATAGTTTCTGTGAAAAGGTTTCCTACTTGAGCATCAGTTAACGAGCGCGTTTCGTTAGTTCGCTGAGTTAGATTGTCGTTTCGTTGCAAATGGTTAAGAGATAAGTGTGTGCGCGAGATACTGGTTGAAGGACTCACCTGAAAATGCCAATTACAGTCGCAGCGATCTGGAAATGGACCAAACTAATCCTCAATTATAGACTCGTAAAATAGCATTTCGATTTCATTGATCGATGCACCGAGCGCTTGCCTCTGAAACGCTAACTTCACATCTAGCTCAGTGAAGCATGGCAGAGAAATCAACATTGTAGGAACATTAGTTGGTCATAACATGTTGTATTGGTTCAGACAACGATCCCCAGTCGGCTTGCCTGGCATTCCACAGCGTCGTCGCCTCGCCCGTTGAACAGTTTATGAGTGCCGCTGATATGGGCACCGATGGTGGCACTTAAGTTTTTATCGTGAAGCTCCGGAGGAAAGGCCCATTTGAGATTTTAATTGGTGCTTATCACTCCAGTGATCTGTGTCATAAAAGGCTACTTTACCCCGAAAACGATACGTTTCAAAAATAGTCGTGAGGAAGTTGCACAGAGTTTATGGTTTACCAGGCATGTTTCTTTACAGTAATGGTGTTAAAGTTCGTTTCTTAAGAAAGGGTTTCTAGTGTTGTTGCTGGGTTATGAAAATCATTTCTTGGATACGATAGACTATATCTGTCCGAAACAACACATTGCATTAATCCTTTAATCCAAAAAGATTAACCAAATAGGCTGTTCTGTTGTATGCGTTTTATTTCTTTATGTAGGAGTGCATTTTATGATTGTAATACATATATTATGTTTGTTCAGTTCGTTTATATGAAAGTAATATAGCTAATCTCTCCGACCTCATTATTTAGGACGTTCAGATATATAAATAAAATATTTTTATATTTTATGATCCTCTCGATTGTTGTGGCCTCATATCGAATAACATCAAACAAATAAGTTAAAAATATATAACTATGTTCTTAAAAATAAACAGGTTTTGCATGAAAAAGAAACGACGATCTCGTTTTGAAAATATTCACAAGCACGTCAAAATTTCTTGGCTGCTCGAGTACGTAGACCCATTGAACACATTAAACACGTCAAAATTTCTTGGCTGTTTGACTAAAGTACGTAGACCCATTGAAAACATTAAACACGTCAACATTTCTTGGCTGCTGACTAAAGTACGTAGACCCATTGAAAACATTAAACACGTCAAAATTTCTTGGCTGCTCGACTAGAGTACGTAGACCCATTGAAAACATTAAACACGTCAAAATTTCTTGGCTGCTCGACTAAAGTACGTAGACCCATTGAAAACATTAAACACGTCAAAATTTCTTGGCTGCTTGACTAGAGTACGTAGACCCATTGAAAACATTAAACACTTCAAAATTTCTTGGCTGCTTGACTAGAGTACGTAGACCCATTGAAAACATTAAACACGTCAAAATTTCTTGGCTGCTCGACTAAAGTACGTAGACCCATTGAAAACATTAAACACGTCAAAATTACTTGGCTGCTCGACTAAGGTACGTAGACCCATTGAAAACATTAAACACGTCAAAATTTCTTGGCTGCTCGACTACAGTACGTAGACCCATTGAAAACTTTTGAAATTGCTAATGAATTTGTTCCCCATGTTTGGAGGTTATATATGGTTCATTCTAGAATATTGTGAATGAAATGAGCTTTGACTTTCTCGAAAACCTTTATGTTTGTTACGTGTCGACTTGGTCTGCATGAAAAGAGATCACAGATAACTGACGACGTTGAATAAGCTGAATATTAAAATTGGATTGACTGAAATTAATTCGGCGGTTTTTTGTTGTTGTTTTTGTTTTACGTAAAGTTTCTTATAAATAAACTACTGTAACAGTAATTTATTTTTATTTGATTGTTACTTTAATATATGACACGCGCGCACAATATTTTTGTATATGCATGGAAAAAGGTCAAGTGAAGGCTAGAACTGGCTGACTTGGCTGTTTTGATCTGATAAACAGTATGCCATAGGAATGTACCTTTGAACGGGCTGCATGAAAGTCTCACAAAATTATTCAATCATTAACTTATTTTGTCATAGATTTAGGAGGTTTTTTTGTTTTTTACAGAGTAACTTGTTACCTTTCACTTGAGTCATCACAAGTAGCGTGTAGATCAAGTATTGAGTACATTTTTCAAGCTACAACGAACAGAGGAAAGTAGTTGGAAAATATGAAAGAAAGTCTGGAAATATGGATTTAACACTTTGGAGTAAATAAACTCTTCGGAAGTAATTCAGACACACCAGAAATGCGTTACTAGCAATTAAAGAACGGCTTAATTGGGTTCAGTTGGCGCGCGGGAGATGCTGGGTTCGATTTCGGGAGGTACAAAAGTTATATTACCTCACCCATATGGAGAATTATACAGTGTTATATTCGACTGTGAACAACGAAGTCTCTTATACAATAAATACTTAAAAAATATTGTTTCTTGTGATATTATTGGGACAAATTGTTACATCGTAGGGTATATCGAACATTCTTTTGATATACGAGAATATTAGTGACATAAATTTTGTCCATGTCTATGTATTTCCAAATATAGAAACAATACAAGAAAAAAAAACTATCGGTAAGGAGGCAGAAGCAATTCAGCGAAAGGGATGCTTTTGTCTTTAGCACTTACCTCAAGTTTAATAATTGAATTTCTCGGTCTTTTTTTTTTAAGTAAATAACCTGAATGATTTTTTAACTGAAACATAATGCAGAATTCAGAGTCGTCACAATAGGCTTTACTTGTGTATATACAGCAAGAAATGGCTTCTATGTTTTATAACGTATCTCTTCGTTTAGTGGAATTGTGGAAATTTAGCACGCATCTAGGCCCGGCATGGCCACGGTGGATAAGGCGGCTCGACTCGCATCTGAGGGTCGCGGGTTCG
>NW_013668676.1:110192-126067 GCF_000517525.1 Limulus polyphemus | reverse complement strand
GACTAGCTGCCTTCCCTCTAGTCTTACACTGCTAAATTAGGGACGGCTAGCGCAGATAGCCCTCGTGTAGCTTTGCGCGAAATTCCAAAACAAACAAACAAGCACGCATCTTTTTATCCTAAGTATGATTTGTTTAGATTTATGACTGACATACGAAACATTGAATACATATATGTAGAAGAGTTATGTAAACAACTACGATTGTGTCGTGTGTTTTGAAAACGTATGTGTGTGTCTGTCTGTTATGTGTATGTGATCTGTGGCCAGAACTTATTTTCTACAAAATCAGTTTTTTTCGAATTTTTGTATATTCAAGTTTCTGAATTGAAAAGGAGTGCGGTATTTTAAAAGTAGAAACTTTTCAGGACTCTTTTTGCTAATGACTTTGTTTAATTTTTGAGGTGAACCCTTGACTTACTTGTACAGTAGCTACTAAGTATTGACCTTGTCGGCAACTCTTTAAGGAATGTTCACTGCACGCTGCGAGTACTTCTAATTCTCTAGAGCTCGGCAAGAAAGAAGCAGCTTTTGAAGGCAAAGAGAGCGGCGAATGTAGAATACAGAAGCGATATACGTAGCACTCGTGAAGCCAATGCCTCAAAGGCTGTATTTAGTGAGTCATAGCCACTCACTGCCAAGGATCTGAAGCAGCACAATATTGCTGTAAGCCACTGCGCCTGTGCTTTGTTCAAAGCACTTTTCATGCTCGATGTAGTGCAATAAGGAGAAGACCCCTTCTGCTATTAAATTCAGAAGGGGAAACCTTCGTTGGGCACGAAACCCACTGAAGCGACAGAGATGATGATGCCACCTATAAGGGTTTTTTGTAAGTTTCAGTGAAAAAAAAGTTGTTTTTTAATTTTTTTAATAGGCGTCTCGTCATGAAGTTTGATTATGTATGTGTACTTACAGTAGGAGCGTTTTGACCATTCGTATAGGAGTTAAATAGTATATGTGTGTGTGTTTGTGTATTGCGATGTTACTCGGACATTCTTCAAAGTTAAATAATATTATAATATTTCATAAATTCTGTATCAAAACAAATTTGCGTTTATTATAAAAATTGAGAAACATTTACAAAGATGTACTGATTTCAGAAAGAATGTTAAGAATTGACGTAAAGGTGTAACAGAAAACCAACAAAATGATTAGAATTGAACTAAAATGTGAGAGTGAAAACGTGAGGCTTATTAACGATATAAAAATGCTTAAAATAAGATAACTATTGAAAGGATGATGAGAATAGAACGTAGATACGAACATAAGGATGATTATAAAAGGAAGATAAATAATTTTAACTGTATACATATATAAAAATATGACTGATGGGACGAACGCGAGTGAATGCAAGTTCGCTAAATGAAGACAAGAAAGTCACGAGCAGACAAGAAACCAGGTTATGAAATTTGTTTATTTTGAGCCAGTTACTACCTTTTTTGAAGTGGGACATGTAGGTCACATATTTAAATATATAGACGTAGTAGATATATAGGAACACCAGCAATCGTAATATTTTGGGGTTGTTTCTAGGTGGCAGAGGTGAGAAAATGGCCAACTTTAAAAAAAGGGGAGGGGGACTTAGTTCCAGCGAAATTCGAGGACTATCGATTCATTGAATAATAATAAATTATAAGTTTTGATAATTGTTGTTTAAACCTAACCTGATGGTGCTTTTCTCATTGTGTTCCAAGAAAAAAAAGTATTTAATCTAGAATGGTAAATGTTTTGATCTTAAACGTTCTTAGACGTAATTTGCCTTGGTAAGTAAAGATAAATGAATAATTAATAACAAAAAGATTAACAGCGTCTCCAATGAATGAACGATTCGAGAGAGTGGGAGGATTAGAATGAATATTATTTTTCAACGATCCTCGTAGTGAGGGTAAATAAATTCATTACACCTTTTTTTTTTCTTGTTACATTTATTAACAAGCTGTGATCATGATATTTACGTAATATCTAAACAGATATTTAAAAATATCCTTCAGTGGCTCAGCGGTAAAGCTGAAGGGTTATAACGCTAAAAATCGGGTTTCGATGCCCGCGACGGGCACAGCACGAATAGCCTGTTGTATAGCTATACAATATGTACTAATATATATATATATATATATATATATAAATACATAAAAACTGCTTCAATCGTAGATGAGCACCACAAATCAGTAAGTTCACGCTTTGACAATACACTTAAAACAATATAAAATGTATGCCTATTATTAAAAGAGATGGTGTTAATGTTTTTAGTGTGAATAACTGCGTTATAACAGCTAAATAGCGTTTGTGATGCAATGACTCTTATTAGTTACAAGATCCTTTCAACCAATAATCAGTTAAGGGGTAGGACTCTGGTGCTTTAACCAACAGTGTCTTAAATTCTACCGCGCATCACTGTTTGCGGTCTGTTGTGGGTATGGTAGTAAATCAATAAATCAGAGCCTACTTCCACCTTTTATTCAAAGTGATTCACTCTCACATGGTAAAGAATGTTAACTAATCTTGCATATTGAGGAGATTGAGGTTAAGTAACTCCTTAATAAAATCAGAGCCTACTTCCACCTTTTATTCAAAGTGATTCACTCTCACATGGTAAATAATGTTAACTAATCTTGAATATTGAGGAGATTGAGGTTAAGTAACTCCTTAATAAAATCAGAGCCTACTTCCACCTTTTATTCAAAGTGATTCACTCTCACATGGTAAAGAATGTTAACTAATCTTGCATATTGAGGAGATTGAGGTTAAGTAACTCCTTAATAAAATCAATAAATCAGAGCCTACCTCCACCTTTTATTCAAAGTGATTCACTCTCACATGGTAAAGAATGTTAACTAATCTTGCATATTGAGGAGATTGAGGTTACGTAACTCCAATCAGATGAAGAACTTGCTCATTCTACGTCCAAAACTAAGCCTTATATATTAAAATTGCTACAAATATCTTAGCGTGTGTAAAATTATACGAAATATACTTCAAGTTAGATATTACTGCTCCGCTTAGCTATGCACAGTGGCTTTCTCTACGCTAACAAGATTGAAGTAAGATCTTGACATATCTTTATATTAATAAAAGATTACCTCGAAAGAGAAGCTTCATCCATCAAAGTGACGAAAAAATGTGACTTTGATGGGAAAATTTAATATTTCTAACGATCTAAATAGGGAAAATTAAACACAGAAAACACAATGAATTTATTATTATTATGTGTGTGTTATATCATACAAATCTGGCCACCATCACAATAAGCACCGCTGTTTCAGCCATATTGTTTTATATAACAGATACATATAATGATTGTGGACATTTTCGAATCGTTTTTGTGTCTTAAAGTATAGAAGAGACGACGCTGGAAGTAGGCACAGTGTTCTTTTCCAACATATGCCATTGCCGTATCTCAATCCCTGATGGTGTGCAGTGGCGCGAAGCACTAATATTTCCTCAATAATAGACGCCAGGCCTTTATCGGCTTTGTCATATGATGACTTAGGGCCCGTCATATTGACGTTGGATCACCATTCTCAGATAGTGAAAGCCGGACTCAGAAAGACAAAGACGCTGGTTCTAGGCAGCGCTGACGGTGACTCATAAGCACGTGCGGTTTGATCCTAGCATATATTGGCCGCCTGTGTGGGAACTGATAACGAAGAGCCATGCCACCGTTGGTTTCCTACGCCCCGAGTGTGGTTTAGTGAGTTCTGTATGAATGCATGATTGAGGCTATTTCGTATGCATTATAGCTAAAACACCAAGCTCTTATTACGATGAAAAACAACTTTCGCGATACAATTTTCAAAATAACAGAAAAAAAAACATTAGTTTGGTGTATGTTTGCATTTAAACGACTCACGATGTGTTTGAGTATAATTTTACCCATCTTTATTTACGTATTACTAATATCAGATACTTGATTATTTGTTATCTTTTTCGTAATTTCAAAGCTTGCTGCGCTCATTAAAAAATTATAGATTTCAAAATCATCCTGAGATCTGGATTGGGAATTTCTTTCAACAATGGTTAGTGTAATTATGCATTTTCTCTCGCGTTGATATAAAAAAAAAACAACTAATGTAGGGGTATTTTGAAATTTTTATTTGGTGTACACCTGCGTACAATGAGCTTTAGGTTGTTTGGCTTCTCATAACGATTCACTATTACTCCTAAGATATATTTTCCTAAAGATCTTCTGTATATATACATATTAAACAGGGATAATCTACACGTGGAATTAAATGTAGGAGGCTTGTTAAGCCGTTTGAAATGTATGATTTTAATCGGCATTGTATAGGCTTTGCTACAAAGAACAACAAACAGGAGGGTTATGCATGAAATATTTGAAATTAAAACTATTAGCAACGTGCAATAATGAGGTTAGTAGTGTTCTTACAAATGGTGCAGATATAGTGTATAATACATTGAATTTGGTTGCGTAACTTTCCGAACAATCGACGAAACCGGTCATAAAACAGTTATATTTACTATTAAACAAAGCAATACTTTTTACATTCATCCATTTTTGATAATTATGTCCATAGATTATATGTATTATAATAATAAAATAAAACATGAGCTCATAGTTAGATAAGTTTGTATTTATATCTGTATATGAAGAAGACAATGTGTAATAGCTATGTTCAGACAATAATGAACCTGTTCATAAGAAGTGGGATACGTCCAAACAGCCTATTCAGTCGCGTCACTTCAAGATTACTCTATCATGTATGCACATAGTCCGCAGAGAGACAAAGCACTTCTTGTGTGATAATAGATGTGGACTGTAATGGAGTTCTTTCTGCCTTGTGGTGATGATACGTGGATGATAGTGTGGTTCTGAACGAGAGCAGATAGGCTTGCCACAAAGACCTGTACATTCCCAGGCGACGGGCTCCAACTCTGTTAAACTGACTGTAAAAGCTACCATGCAGGAAAACCGGACGCCATCCCTAGCTTTCATCTTGTCAGCCTCGAAGGACCCTGGTGTGCTCTCATTGGTCTAGTTGGTTTGTAGTAAAGGAAAGAATTAGGAAGTGGAGCGTGTTGGTAAACCATCAGTTGATAGGATGTGTATGTATAGTTCTCCCCCTATATATTCGTACTATACTTTACTAGTGAGTCATGAAAGAAAAATAAGAATATATACTTGGAAGTCAATTCGAATTCTTTTCGGACTTTTTTTTATTTATTTCAAATTAAAATCAAATTTCCAAAAGAGAAACTGCAGGATCAGATCTTAATGTGGATAGTTTTTATGTAAACTACAATGAACACAGCATGAAAAATTGCTTTTTAACACACTTGGTCATTTTCATTATAGAATATAGATCAAAAAGGGACAATCATGAAAATTTTGTACAGCTTCATTTTGAAAATAATTGAATAGAAGAAAAAAGTGAAAGCTAGTAATATCTTGTGAATAAACTTTTACCCACACTAAAATTACCTAAGATATAGCTGAATAATAAATCGTCATGTAGCGTCATCTAAAATTACCTAAGATATAGCTGAATAATAAATCGTCATGTAGCGTCATCTAAAATTACCTAAGATATAGCTGAATAATAAATCGTCATGTAGCGCCATCTAAAATTTTATTATTGATTATATTTTAGTTTCCAAGATTTAAGATATTTATGTATATGCTACATAAAGATTATTATCTCAAGTATCAGGATTTTATATCAGTAGTTACATGATAAATATAATGATTTTAAAATGTAAAACTCATTAAGCGGTATTCATTATATGTATATGCAAAATAATTACAAAATGTTAAATTATAATACTGTTACTGTATTATCCACAGCTTTGGAAAGTATCAGTGAGCAATTTTGGTTTAAGTTATTTTGGAATATGCTCTAATTAACTGAGCCAGGCAAGTCCTAGTTGTTAGCGTGCCGAGCTGTATATTGGAAGATCCAAGGCTCGAACCCACGATATACCACTGAAAACTCTTCACATATTGAGATGTGGGCGTGATGTACAAACGTCACTCAGTCTCTCTATCTAATTAAGAGTAGGTGGCAGGAAATGTTGACTTGTTATCCTTAATCCATTCAACAGTTCTAAATTAGAAATGATATCTGATTCCTGGAGTTTCTTATTTGTCCAACTAGCTTTTGTGTCCAATAAGTTGTCGTTCAAGTGAAAATTCCAAATATTTTGAGTTGTTCGTCTCTCTCTTTTTTCTTTTTTTTCCTATGTTAGTAGAAGTTGACGTACAGGATCTGTAGATATCGATTGGAATATTTTCGGACATTTCTTATCCATAACATGCTGATATAAATATTCTGTTTGATTTCTGACCTGTAATTGAGGCACATTATGGGCTTAGTGATTTGGGCAGTCTCTATTGTTGCTTCTGAAAGGACATAGGAAAAATTCTTAAATTTCCCGTTGTCACCGACATTTTTGAAGTGGCGCCATCCATTGTATAACCTATATATTTGTATCATATACATGATGCATTAAAATAAAGCTTAACCGCAATGCGCTAATTTATAACATCGGTAAATTACGTAATATCTTATGTTTTTATTTACGGTTTTACTGTTCATTTTTCCTTTGCCACCTTTGCACAGGTATGTTTCAAACCGTGGTATTTCTGGATTTTTATTTATCTACTTCTTTTGCAAGTAGATTCTCTCAAGTATTTGATTATAATAAGTACCCATCTTCTGTTTCGTCTTCCACCATTTTCCAAAAGACATGCTTTGAGTAGATAGTCATGGCAAAGTAGAAAGGAAAAATATCTTTTTTTTTCATCTTTTTCACTAATTACTAGATAATAATTTTTGTATCAATTTTATTTTCTCCGTCACACTTGCTCCCAGTGGCATAGCGGTATGTGTGCGTTAATACAACGCTCGAAACCGGGTTTCGATACCAGTGGTGGTCAGAGCACAGACAGCCCATTGTGTAGCTTTATGCTTAGTTACAAACAATTCAAGAAACCGTCATAAATAATATATACCATATTGTATTTAGCATACATCACCTTGGTCGTGATAACATGTTTAACTATGATTTTGGTCTACTTCACACTGATTTATATTGATTAACTAATCAAGTACTGTATTCTGTTTACTTGGGGTCCCCCGATGGGACAACGGTAACTCTTCGGATTTATACTGCTAAAATCAGGGCTTCGATTCCCCTCGGTGGACACAGCAGATAGCTCGATGTGGCTTTGTAAGCAATACACAAACACACTGTTTACTTGGGGTCCCCTGATGGGACAACGGTAACTCTTCGGATTTATACTGCTAAAATCAGGGCTTCGATTCCCCTCGGTGGACACAGCAGATAGCTCGATGTGGCTTTGTAAGCAATACACAAACACACTGTTTACTTGGGATGGATGTAAACAGTTCGTACTTCGTTGTGTGGATTGGTTCGAATCTACTTTTGGTCGAGTGACACTCTCTTGTGTAACTAAGTTCAATATGATTCCAATCTAGAACACAGGTTATTCTTTTAATTATTTGTGTATACAGTTATAGTCAAATGTCATTATATTCCCACATCGACCTAATCAGTCATTTTGAAGGATCCTATTTGTCCACGTGGTATATCTTATTTCTAAGTCTGATCTTATGAGCGTAAGACAGTATTTGCATTGGTTAAACCTGAAGTACAAATACTGTTATAATCAGTCAGTCTGGCTCCGTATCTTAACCATTTCTCTCATTTCCCAATTAGTTGAAGCTGGAGCAATGCCTGTTTTGATCATTTAATACTTTACTAATTTGTTGGATTTGAATTAAAGATAGAAAATAAATCATCCCACAAAGGCTTTCATATATCGACATGTATATTAGAGAACACGAGTTGTGATAACCAGCACACATCAGCTAAATAAAGCCCGAAGTGAGATAATGAGCTTAGCCCATGCTAAATTAAACATTAAGTATGACAACTAGAATAATCTGTACTAAATATATATATATATATATAAAAACGCTCATGATATGTCTCGTTTTTCATCTTCCTGAGATTTTATTAAATTCAATTTCACCGATTTGTTATTGGGTGTGACATTTGCAATAAGCCGTGCACCTACTTTAGTGTTCCTTTAAGTGGGTGAGTTTTGTTTTTCGAACTCTACTTTCGTTCAAGCAGTCGGTAAAATACTTTCTTCACGGTAGATCCAATATTTTCCTTCATATATAAGCCAGTTTTATTCATTATGTTCGTATGAATTTTTACGATTAGTATTGAAACACGATCATAATCGGTTATAATTAAGCCGCACGGTAGGTAGAAATGTGGTATTCGGAGATTCGTATATAACTTGTGGGTAACATTACAGTTTGCTGACTCCATGATCTTATAAAGTAAAATGTTCAGTTTGAGTGAAAGTCATAGGGCGCCACCTACATGATTGACATAGATATCGTGATCGAAAGGTAATTGCGCTATTACAGTTTAAAGGTAAACAGTTGCTTTATCTATTTACTACTACTTCTGTTACCTAGAATTACATTTCGTGGTGTCAAAAATAGGGATTTGCAGTTTGAGTAAAGAGTGTCTACAGTATCTCCAGCCTTCTTTGCTTACTTTTTTACGATCCTTATTTGCAGGTTTTTTAAATTCCCAATTTTTTTATATTTCTTGTTTACTAGCTTTTTTGTTATGGTCAACTATGATCAAAGGATTGCTTGATATTCTAGTTACCTTTATACATTGTTCGAGGTGTTAAGGTGCAGCAGAAAATTGTCATGGAGATTTGTTTGAGAATTTAGATAGCATGTATAGTATCTGTGTAACTAAATTATCTATATGTAATGCATAGCAATGGGCAAATATATGCCTAGACTAACACACAACCCACACTAAGCGCATATAAAATTTTACCAGTAGAAAAGCAGACGTTTCTAGTAAAGCATATACATCTAAAACATCGCTCTACATATACCTTCGTGTCTTTTAAAGTAATTGTTATATGACCTGTGTGTAATAAAATTTAATATTATTTGTATTGTTTTTTTACTCCTTCACTTCATACATAATATAGGGGTTGGCTCCCTAAAGACACCGATTATATAGTGTACAAAGCATTGAGTTTCCACATGTTACAGTAATCTAATGTTCATCTATTATTTGCTGGTAATTCCTGTTTCACCCTATACCTAAGCTTTTTAAAGGAACACGGATGTTTGTAAGAAAGCTAACTTCAAGAGGTAGTGATAACTTCGTTTACACTAGAATTATGATCCTTTTTTTAGCTTATGTAAGATATATAAAAACCATATCGACTTTTCAATAACCCAACGACCTTCGCAGTACCTCATTTAGTATTCTACAAAAGGTTTAGTTACACTTCTTTGTAGGCTGGCAAGAGAATAAGAATTACTAACGGGACGTTTTGAGTGGATTTTATTTTCCTTGTAAGTCTAACATGCGTGTTTTTTGTTAATTTTTATATGTATACAGCCTTAGCAGTCAATAGTAAAGGTTTTAAAATGTTGTTTGAACTAAATATTGTTTTTAGCGCAGCAATGCAATGTTATACGTATAGGCATAACATAATGCTGGCTTGTTTATGGAATCATATCTTGGTATGTCCATTAACTGAACACCTAGTCTGCGAGTCGATGAGACAGAATTCGAGGAACTGGGTGAGCTACAGAGTGGTGTCATGACCTCCTGTATTCAAGTTACAACAACAAATTGTACCTCGTTAAAGGGCTCAATCTATTATCTTAAAAACAAACAAACAGTAACTATACTTTACTGGCAAAGAACTCGTCTCTCAATAGTGTTCGGCAACAAAGTTATGGAGTTTAGGGGTTTGGACAGACTGTGTTTCTCTTGCACAAGATAGTAGACGTGTTCATGTTCACGCAGGTACCATAGTTAACCTCCTTACAGCGGGAAGTAAGTAAGTAAGTAAGCTTGATTGAGTCTTCCTCGCCTATCTATATCGACAGAACTCGCAAAAGCCGCGGAGAAAACTGCTTAATAGAGCCGAGGAACAAGACTCTGCACTGCACAACATGTACGTGTGCGACCATTACTATGTTGGGTGGAACTTTGGATGGGAGTATGTACTTTACTCTCTCATAGCCTTGAAACTAGTGCGAATTCGGCCACGCTGGTGGGCAATTTAGTTTCAAAATATCGCAAGAATTTCAAATCTATGTTCGAAGTTGTTGTTTCTTTAAGAGTTCCGGAAAGCTTTGTTTGAAAATCAACCCACCAAACATGCCTCCTTGACTTGCAGGCTAGTTATTAATTGATAAATATTCAACATAAAGGGAACAAGAAGTTCTGTTTCGGAAATGAGGTTGTATTTGTGCCTATCTATTTGTTTTGGAAGACATAAACGTTATTACATTGCCCATTTCAGGCTTGTGTTTTATTATTTATGTGGACTATGGACTCAGAAGATTTTAGTCCTATAGTATAACCCATTATCCAAAGCCCCTTAAGGGTTAATGTATTTCCAGACACTATTTGAAAAGACAGCATTTGGCTAAAGACCATAAAAGCTCGATTGTGAACTATGGGCAGTTAATGCTTGCAACAGAAGAGGGAAATTTTCATTAAATTTATTTATAACGTAAGCTTTCATTAAATAGTTGTACAGCAGAAATAGTTATTTTTCCAAAATGATGTGCAATTATTTTGTTTTCTCGTGCAACTATCATGTGCTATAAATAACGGTTAGATGTTTATGGCCTTGACAGAGTAGTCCAACACATAGCATACGAAATGTAAGAAATGTTTTTCAAGAACTTAAAAGTTCATTCTAGAAATATTCAATCTGTACTTGAGAGTATAATTATTGTTAGTTTGCAAACTAAACTATAACAACGTTTAAATTCGATGCTTCAGTTGTATTGAAAACGGAAACTATGCCTTCAAACTTTTCAGAATTCTAACAGTTCTTCAGTTAAAAACTTGTGACAGAAAATAAGATAGTGTAATAATATGTGTAAATTTATTTTCGGCCCGGCATGGCCAGGTGATTAGAGCTCTCGACTCGCAATCTGAGGGTCGCGGGTTCGAATCTCCATCCCACCAAACATGTTCGCCCTTTCAGCCGTGGGGGTGTTGTAATGTGACGGTCAATCCCACTATTCGTTGGTAAAAGAGTAGTCCAAGAGTTGGCGGTGGGTGGTGATGACTAGCTCCCTTTCCTCTAGTCTTACACTGCTAAATTAGGGACGGCTAGAGCAGATAGCCCTCGTGTAGCTTTGCGCGAAATTCAAAACAAACAAACCAAATTTATTTTCAACGAACATTTCTCACCACCCATCAATATGTTCGTCGTCATCCTGTATTCTCTTGCATATTTGGATTTAGCGGATTTTTTATGGTTTTATTGACAAATTTATTCTATTCTGTCTGTATAGCCATTTTGAAACCGATAGTTGATGTAATAAAATTACCATCTTACATACTGTCTGAAATTGTTTTCTCTTATCCTGTAGAGTTTTAATGTGACCAGCCTTTGTGATATTATATCCTAAAAGCTACGTAGATTTACTAATATGGTTCTTTGACCCAGACTAGGTGGAAAAATTGAGTAATAGTTACGAACAAACGAAGTATGGTGATAAGTTGAACGTTTCAAGAGTATTGTTGTTCGATTTATCTTGTATTTTAACCTTCTGACATTTCACTTTTGTCCCTTTTTTTTCACGGTCTACTTCTCTCTAGTATAGTAACGTAGTTTTGGTCACAAAAGTTGAGTTGTGTCATCGTTTCTACGTGTTATCACGCCTCTACCTTTGTGGGCAATGAAAGTTTTTCCATGCTCCTTAGAGACGGGTTGCTTAGCAGTGACAACCATAGTGCGTAAAGTGCCACCTGCGAGCAGAAAGCTTTGGAATTCCACGATTTTTACGCGTAATCCCAGGGAAACGTGCCAAAGGCAGCTAGAATTTATTACCAAGAGCCAGAAGTAGCTATAGGAAAGATAAAATCCTTATATCCCCCTCTCCCCTTGTTGCACATAGCATATCCATGTTTGTCAGTGGTGCTTGCTGTGGACGCACGGTCCGTCTATGGGTGGTTGCTTTGTGCGGTCGCCTAGGCAACCTATTTGGTTCTTCCACTAAATCCTTATTTTTACTGAAGCTTTCTGTGGCAGCTCGCCCCAGGCTGAATACCGGGCTCTCAGCAGCTTTCACCGGGGGATTTGAGGTTTGCTTTCATTTCCTGGGGTTTTATCTAGTCTGATGGGACCGAGAGAGTCTCGGCCCTTTGTGGCTTGCCTAACAGTCACCGTCTGCACTGACTACCGACGGATTTTCGATACCTCTCTTCGCCGCTCTCGGGGATTGAGAACGAAATTGTGATTTAAACCCTGCTGTCGCCTTTCTTTCTCTATCTCTCTTCAGCCTTCACGCTTTGTCCCTGTCTCTTTTCGCGTCGTGAGACTCAGCGACTGTAAAATCCGTAGCAGCCTATCTCTAATTAGAACAGACGACGCGGGACTAAATCGTGGCTCACTCGAGGAAATTGGATTCTTTTGCTGGTCCTGTTGTGACTTTTTTTATTTGAAGGCTTTATCTCCAGATAAATTACCTTAGTCTTGATTTGTTTAGCTTCCTTGGAGCAGTAAATTATATTAAAATTTTGTATATTCTCTGTGTAAAGAACCCGAGGTCATCACATACATATGCATACAACACAGTACCTTATATATATATTTCATGTTTACAAAGTGATTTCGAGAATTTATTCCGACTATACATGCTTATTTCCTAATTAGTAGTGTATACAGAATTGAAACATTATTTTGGTGTATATTCACTTAACGTCACAATTTTGCACGTTTTCCGTTCTGAGTGACTACATTTGTTTTCTGATATTACTATAACGCACCCAGAGTTGAAATATTTTATTTATATTTAACTGGACGTAACATTGTTGACGCATCTTCTAAAGCTTCAAAAAGATAAATTAAGATAAGTTGTCTACGATATTAGGCTTTGTTCTAAACACCGTTTTAGTATCTACCTACCATTATGTAAACTGTTTAGCTGATTTGTTTCATATCATTATGTTGGATCTGTTTATATATAGTATATATATCTGTATGTCAGTTTGTGTTTATTTTTTACGTATATCTCTGTGAATTTATTACATCGGTCACTTTATGTCTGTCTGAATTATAATTAAATTATACCTTGGTGCGGTTTCATTCATTCTCACTCTATTTCTCCCCCATTGCACATCTGTCTGTAATTCTGTTAGCAGCATAAACTTTTCCTATATTCATCTATAGACTTTCTGTATTTCATATTTCAGTCGTAAAATCTTTATAATATCCAAATATTGCTTGTCATTTGCTAGTCAGTAGTGTGAATTGATATTTATAATTCAAACTAATCCCGATATGAAGTCGTGTACCAGAACACCACTCCCTGCAACTAATTATAGAATTACACTGCGAAACACTGAGCTTAAATCAAAATAGTTTGCTAAAATTGTTGCATTGTATTAAACGTATATAAAACTTTTCACACTGATCATCATGTGTTGGCTACTTGATTTATCATCTTAAATTGTACAATGCAGTAATAAAAAGGAGAAACTGATTTCATGATGAAGCTAGTTTAGTGATTTAAAGTAATTTATTGAGTCGCGATATTTGTCATTGTCAACTGAAAACAAAAACCGAGTGAAAAGTATGTTGTTGATTGGCTGAAGCTACGTTGTCCTGAATTAAAGAAAACGTTTATTTCTAACAAAGTTATTTAATCTTAGAATACTTTCTGAAAATTTGCTATATTTAAGAAAATAACATAGACTTTATTTTTATTTTTGGAAGCAAAAACAACAAAATCTAATAAATTTTATATTTTGATTAGTATCCAATCTTGATTTTTTTTTCTCTCTATTATTTGACTCATCCACCATTTCACTTTCTCTTTCAGCTCCGTATTTAACTTTATTTATCATTTATTATCACCTTTGTTTGCATGTCTTTCAAGGTATTAATCCATCTACCACTGGCTATTTATTAATTAACTCGCAATCTTGCAAACGTTTTTATGATACTATCTATGTATGTGTATTCAATGTGGTATTATGATTTTAAACTGGCCAAACGTGAAACGAAGTTAGAAATAAAAGAGAATAAAACAAAAACCACTCAGTAGATATTAGCAGATGGTACGTTCGGTCGCAGTTAAGATTGTAATGGTAGGCATTCTGTTAGTGTCAAGAGAATTGATTCGGGCTGCCAAATGTTTCAGACATTAGGGCTTAATGCGCATCGTCCCCTCCTAGCGAGCAGCAGTCACCCATAGAGCACTAGCGTCGCGTGAAGTTGGCGAGGCTGTCTGTCAGTACCCTACCAATGAAGGATTGCTTGCAAGACTCCCGCTGGAGTAACCTGCTAGCCTTAATGAGGATAGACGCGGCCCATGAGATTACTTGCCAAGTGCTTTCTCCTGTGACATCAGTGTTAAACAGGACTGTTGGGTGCTAAGCCTAATGCCACGCTACCGCAAATGGTCAAAACTCTTCAATCTCCAGTCACCCTGTGGCTTTTTACGTGAACATTGGCCTACACTGTAAGGCATATACGAGGGTCTAGAAATGAGGCTTTTCTTATGTCTTTCTATACCAGACTTTACGAGAAAAAGCACACAGAGAAGAAACAAACAAACAAATGGCTAGACAAACACCGTTAGAAGCGATGAGGCATCACTGGTTACTCTATCACAGCAGCCCTGAAATGTCGAATATATTTGATTTACAAAACCTAAAGTTTTACAAGCTCTCTCTGTTTTTGGGGGGCTCTAATGGACGTTTTATTATATTATCTGAACACAAGGGGATTGGCATCAGAATGGATGCGTGTATGTTTACCATTTCATATATCTAATCAGAATAGCGTGTGGAGCCTTATGACGTATGTTTGTTAAATGAATAGCTGTTCAACAAGACGAAGTAGTTTGTAAACAACTGAATGTTGATTTAAGGTTTTAGCAATCACAGACTTAGAAAACAACCAAAAATACTACTTACACAGATTAGTACAATTTTTGAAATTTACAGTTACTGTTACCTCAAATTTCAACTTTGGAAATTTATATACTAGTTCAGCTTAACATATTATTTGGGATTTTAAAAAGGGGCTTTCCAAAGTTTTATGAACGTTTTTGGAAGACTTAAATTTTTTCATGTTTTTTTCCCGATATATTTTATACACTCAAAGATGTTTTGTACAAATTTCGCCCAATCTTTGTTTCATGTTATTTGTAAAATACGCATTCATTTACTAACCCCAGCGTTGTGAGCAGTAACAAACATATGAATGTCAAAACACCTATTGATACTTTACAAAAATAAAATTTTCTTCTCGTAATGATTATAGTATTTTTCCCTATAAAGGCTGATACATTAAGCCTCCCATCAGGGGCAATAACGTTACAGGAGAAAACCCTTTTTTATATTAGCATTTCTTTTCCACCAGAGGAGCTGGTTAATAAAGCTTGCATTACTCTTATTATAATATAATAGTGAATGTTGAATGCTAATTTTTGCTGTAAGTCTGTAACTGATAAATCTTGCAAGAAACAAAAAGTTTGTTTCACTTGCCACTAGAGAGCGTTGAGCTTGTTTTGTGAATATAAATCTGCATTATTTTATAGAGCTCAGTGGCTTAGTTGTATGTCTGAAGGCTTATAACACTAAAAACCGGATTTCGATACCTGTGGTGAGCACAGCACAAATAGCCCATTGTGTAACTTTGCGCTTAACAACAAAAATTGTTTTATAGTTAAAAAAAAAGATAAAATAGCGCGGTTAAATCTGATGACCTTTAATTGTGAGAGAAAACATGTTATTTTAATTCTTAATATGTTAGGCCCGGCATGGCCAGGTGGTTAGGGCGCTCGATTCGCAATCTGAGGGTT
>NW_013668676.1:97932-110108 GCF_000517525.1 Limulus polyphemus | reverse complement strand
AAAACAAACAAACAATTCTTATGTTTGAAGCAATAAAGTAGTTGTGGTGCTGAAATACCACATATTTCACTCTCTCTTAAGGTAGATATTTTATATTTACACATTTTATAAACGTTTCGAGAGTAGTAATTCGGAACATGCTAAATCTGATCGAATATCTATGTTAATTCAACCCTATATGTTTCTTTATAAAGAAGGATTCAGCCAAAGACGCTGTCTTTGTATAGGATAGTTATTTTGTATTTTATTTTACGTTACTGACTATGTAGATGTCTTCGTATACATGTGTTCCAGTTTTTGTGATTAGTCAGTTGCGGAGATCGGGAAAATGTTGATTGTCAGAGTAGTTTTTAACCAGATTATTGTCGTCTTGAAAGAGATGACTTACTTATTAATTCTTATCCATGTTTTAGCTTCTACAAACGTTTCCTTTTCGCCTGCATATTCTTTCCCCATCAATACCCCTCCCACTTTTTCAGTTTATTTCAAGTAGTTAATATTATTGTTTCTTTTATTAAATATAATTTATTTTATTTACTTTCCATTTAAATATATATTTTTTATACTTTGATTTTTATCGCAACGAAATAGTTCCCACAGTTAACCATCAGCCAGTTTGTGTGTTATTCTCCTGTCAATCAAGCTTTTTTTTTGTCTTCATTCTGCTACTACTAGAAATAAATTACCATACCTGTACCATATGCAAGATCCGCGAATTTCTCGTGGTTGCAAAGATCGGGTAATTGTATGTTTGGTTTATCTTTGAAAAACCACATATAACGATACATTTGCTTCCACGTGAAGCCTAATGTTGTAATAAACTCAATAGGCCCGAGCTTACAACTTCGTTTTTACTTAGTATCCCGTTAGTATATTTTATACTTTTTAAATTATACATGTATGGTATGTCTACAAATAAATCAATTGATGTCGTGAGTGTGTTAAGGTACGAGTTCTTTTAACGATTCTGCTAGAGTGTAAGCATTATTAAATGTTACGAAATTGTACTTTTAGCATGCTATAGTTCACGACTTCTGAGATTAACTCAAATCTTAAACTACTTTTACATTCTTTTTGCAAGAAATACCAGCATTATTTGATACAATGCAAACATACTGAATAGATGGCAACTCTCAGGAGAATTTTTTGAGTTCCATTTTATTTTTCCATGTTTAAGTTATTAAGCACATTTAAAAGTTTGGCAGGGCCTTCTTTTTCAGACTATTTATCATTTAAATATCTCGTATGTCTGGCATGATATGTGTGTGTGGTTATCAGTAGGTATCAGGCTTCTTCTTCTTCAGAGTATTGAAACTTTATTTTTTTATTTTGTGTAACAGAGCATTCATCTGAGATTTTGTTGAAGCTATCAATCCATTCATTTATCTGTATGTCTATCTATATGAGCTGCTGATTTGTACACTAATGTCTAGAGTATGTGAGATATTATTATCACTTTACTTCCTCTAAATTGATTAAATAGAAATGACAGAATTGGTCACCTGCTAATGATTATCGATTAGATTGTATGGGGCTTCACATTATTTGGTGAGAAGTGCTACTTAAGTACACTTTTGGGCAAGCTTGTTTTTATTTGACACTATTAACAGTTTTGATAAAGAGATCCGTAGGCCAAGAGGCTTGATTTTTTGAGAAACTGGATTGTTATTGTAATTTATTATGACTCTCACATAATTGTTAACATGAATGAGTAAAGGCATAATGGCCCTCTCTGTCATATTTTATATCCATAGAAATTAGAAACAATATTAATTATTCAAGTATTTTAAAAAATATATTGAATGTGCATTGCTTTGAAAAGGAGTTTTTTGGTGGATGATGAAATACGAAAAATAATTGTTTTAATATCACAATTTCCATATTTTGAACAATACACTGGACAAGAAAAAATCTGCTACTAGAGAAAACTCAATTGATAAGGGATAATTTGATGGTGTTGATTTCAAAAATGTAGTCAACATTTATCTATCGCCTCTAGATTTCAAGTTATTGTAACATCTCAGTATTTTATCAGCACTATGTGAAATACCATGCAATCACTTCAGTACAATAGATTTATGCTGTGAAATTTAATTTACTTGAACAGTTTAATGGGTAAAAGGTGTACATTATTAGTCACTTCAAACCCTGACTGTATTGTATTGGTGTAAAATTCCAAACATGTTGTTCATATATGCTATTTGTTCTTGATATATTTGTAGTAAATTGCATCACTTTTGTTTCATGTCCACCCAGGAATCAGGAAACCCTCACATCTCAGTTTACTAGTAAATTTGAGAAGTTCCTCTACTGAGCATAAAAGAGGTAGAGTCAGATGTCTCTCACTCACTCAGTTGATCAGTTTATCTTGCTCTGCACACAGTCAAAATAAAGTCTGATCTTCTTTCTCGCATCATACCTGCAATATAATCAAATTCTACAAAACCTTGTTGTTGTTTTTATTCTTTTAAACTCTAGTTCTGTAAATGTAAATTATTTTATATTTTTTTTTAGAAAATAATTTGCAATGCTGGCTACCTCCAGTTCAAGTAAGGGCAGAAAGTGCAAAGTCTTGCTTCTCGCTATAGCATGCAAGATACTTTGTGTTTCTGTACAAATGTTGATGCATTAGTGGTAAAATTAGGCACTGAACACCATTCTCAAGAATGTGGGCTTCTTATTGACTCATCTAAAGTTAGTCTGAAAGCTATACTTTTGCACATTGAGAACACTAAGCCATCGATTCCTGTTGCTCATGTTTTGAACATAAAAGAAATTTATCATAGCATGTAGATTATACATTTTTATATGCAATTTTTAATAAATAAAGTTATAAAAGAAAAAATTGGTATTTTCATAATATATATAAAAATATTTTGAATCAGTCTATCGTAACTCAAAAACTAGAGATGATCAGTAACTTTCAACATGATTTTTAGAATCAGCATTGTTAAATTACTCGGAAACAGTTGAATTTTTTCTAGTAGCAGAGAAAATTTTTTTTGTTGCCCATGATAATTTTGGGCAACATGGAACAACAAAAAATGAAGAATAGCATTTATAAAATTACAACTTAAAGCAGTTACATGAACTTATATCAGATGAGGAAAGTACAAAGCTTTTTGAATGTATGCTATTAGGTGCAGATATATTTCGTAATTTTCTCTTGAAACCAATGTAACATTTTGGAGATCCACATTTTAAATGTTTCTCAGTGGAAGAGTTTTCAGACGTACAATACTAAAATCTGGTGTTTTTTTTCCCTGTGATAGATACAGCACAGATTTTCCATTGTGTAGCTTTGTGAAAAAAAACAACAAACAAGCATTCTAAATATTGAATATATGTGTATGTACACATACTTGAAATCACTATTCTTATTAATTTGGGAAATAGTAAAAATGTAATTTATGTGAAATAAACTTTCATGTTTCTAAAATGGCATTTAAATATTTACAAAAACTATGTAAAAACTATTGGAAAATGCACTATTTATGATTCTTGAGGCTCATTATAGTTCACTCATTGTACAATTGGATATTTTGTAATACATATTCCACAACATACTTACCTCTGCTGCCACTTATAGCTATTACTCGACCACCAGTGTATCAACTTTGCCCATCTAAGCATTGGTCTGATTTTTTTTTGCTTGCTTCAGTCTTTTATACCCCACTCAATTGCCCTTGTGATATTTATCTGGTGATACTCTCTACCTAGGTCAATGCACCCTCTATCTTGGTACTGTATATAAGCACCTCATTCAGATAATTTTATCACTTTTTCTTGACAAAGCGTTTACACAGGTTTCTCTACAGAAGTGCTGCGATAATTAACGTCATTGGTTGCGCTTTTCCCGTCGCCTAGTAGCTTTCTCTTTAAAATTTAGATTGAATAATTATTATTAAAAAAACATTTTTGCAATATGTCGTTCTCATCACCTTCATGCTTTGGGCCTGTGCACACACCATTATATGGTGAGCTTTTTTTTTCTCCTCCTTCTCTTGTCTCTTTACTTTCCAGGGTCCCTTACCTTTTTATTTTCACTGGATCCCACTCTGTGGTGAGTGTTGTCCAGACAGGTGTGCTGCTATCAATACAATTCCACACTAGCAACCAACTTCACTGTACTTACTACCGGTTGAAACAGGCTCTGTAAAAATGAGGTGTTCCATAATACAATTCCACACTAGCAACTAACTTCACTGTACTTACTACCGGTTGAAACAGGCTCTGTAAAAATGAGGTGTTCCATAATACAATTCCACACTAGCAACTAACTTCACTGTACTTACTACCGGTTGAAACAGGCTCTGTAAAAATGAGGTGTTCCATAAGACCATCTATAAGCTAACCAGATGGTATTACCATTTTTTGCTGGACACTCACTTGTGGACTGTCATGAGTAAAGCTAAAGGGGATCATGCCCATCCCTGCTGATCATCGGATTGAATAACTTGAAGTCGGTTTGCTTTTAAAAATGTAGAGAACTTGGTTCACCTATTGCACTGTAGTTGGGGCCCCATCCTACCCAGGTCCTTGGATGTTTTTCCTAGATGTTGGTAGGAGTGGCACCAGCCTATGCGGGAGCCTGCTTATAATACTGGTTCAGAGTTGCCGCTCAACTACTTGGTTTAGCAAGTATTTTTCCCACTTTATAAAGAGATTTGGTATATTTTGTAAATTGCAAGATAAAAGTTTAAATCTAGTCCTGTGATTACTTATTCAATTTTTGTGTTCTGTCAAAATTATAAGTTTGTTGTTTGAATTTTGATTTTGTGCATTCATAATATGTACAAATAAAATGTGGGTTATGTATGAGTGAAATTTGGGTCATCCACTGCAATCCAATGCTTATTAATTCACCATAAAGTTCTGTGGCTTTCCCATCATTACAGATTTTACCTTGGATGTGTTGGTTTACCACACACACACATATATTTTGTATTGAAAACCTTACATATTAAGTTAAACTGTTACCTTCTTACTAAACAGAAACTTTTCCTTGGAATTTGATAGTATCCTTACTTTACAATCAAGATTTCAATGTATATTTACAATGAAGATTGATGAGACCTTATAGATTTGTTGTTTGAGCTGTCAACTTTTAAATCTAATTTGGGGATGTTGCATTCTCTTCTTCTGAAAGTTTCCTTATTAATCCTGGTAATCAAATATCTTTTTTGTTGTTTTGTAGGGGAGATTTTAGCTGCTGGCTATGACTAAGTTTACCTATTCCAAGAAAATGTGTGTCTTGAACATTTATATATTTTAATAAATTTAATAGCAGTTACTTTTAACTTATAGAAATATAATGACATGTCAACATACAGACTGAATTTTACATCTAGTAATATTTACTTATCTGGAGACATGATATGGTGAGTTATCTTGTAAGCTCAATCTGTATTTTAGCTTAATTTTTAAATGATAAATGTATGGTAGACAGAAATGTTTAATCTGCTGACAATAAATGTTTCTATGTTTTTCTTCACCAGGCATGCTCTGAGAAATTAAGTATAATCCAGTTCAGAGGATACAGTTAGTTAATATAAGTGATTACATTGAAAAATACAAGTAAATTTAATTACAATTACAAAAATTCTGATATTACTGACAAATTTGTAACTAATTTGTGGATGGATTATTTTGCTGTAGGCATGGATTTGGTGACTCCAGGAAGCCACTTTTGGAATCAGCCCAGCTTATTGAGGAGATTGTTCGTCAACAGCTGAATCTTCTGGTCAGTTAAAGAGAAGCCAATATTCAGTACTAAATATGATAACATTTTTAATCTCTCCTATTATCAAGACATAAAACAGATATGTAACAAAAAGTATTCATGAATACTTGCTCTAATTGTCTTAAGTAATTTATTTTTGATGTGTAAGAAAATATAACACAATGATAAGTTTTATGAGTTATTATAAAGTACTGGACAAAATATACATGTTTATAAAATGTATACAAATTAAGATTGTCAATGCTAGCATTTAGGTGTGAAGTATTTTTGAGATTATTAGTTGATAAAACAAGATACATCTATAATTGTCAGACATTTTGTGTTTGTTGTCATAAAACATACTTTTTTTTTAAGTTGGGGCTTATTTTATTAGTCTGAAAATCTAAGTACATTTGTGTTTTTATAATGAGGAGTTGAGAGTGCTTAATATAACCACAGTGAAAATTAATAAAAACTGTAAATGTAATATGGAAGAAATGCTCTTGTTCAACAAAAAATGCTTGTATATAAAAATGATAAGTTCACATGAGCAGGAATTTGTAAATTAATTCAAAATAAAAAGTATGGTAATCTACTTTTTATGTTCTACACAGCTATTTCAGAGTGGTGAAAATGCATCTCTTAGAGGAGCAAGGTTTATAGGGCTAGAAGATGTTCTGTTTCTTTTAAGAAAAGACAAGGTGAGTTAAAAATATGCAAAATATAGAACACTGTAAATATATGAAATATTGCATATAGAATACTGTAAATATATGAAATATTGCATATATAAACTGTCAAAAAGAAAAAAAAAGGTAAGATTAGTACTTTGTACTCTTAATGAAATATCAGAAGCTCAGAGAAATCACACTATTGAATATGTAATGCTTTGGTCCTTCTCACTCATTGGTTTTATATATTATTTTTTCATTACAAAGAATGGTTCAAAAAGTCTGGGTAAATAACATTAGAAACCTTTTGAATTTTAAACTTAATTTTGTTTGGTATGTCATTAAAAAGGTTTATTTATTCAATTGTTTTTCTACTGGTAAGTAAAATCATTTGGTGAGTAGAATTGTGTGGAAGTTAGCTGGTAGCTCCTTTTGAATAAGTATTTTCTACAAACATACAACTGATATTTCTTCTTGAACATACAAAATCTTGTAAAGATCCAGTTGACAGATCTTTTTTTTTAGAGCAGTAAAATCCTTTAAAGACCTACCAACTGGGTAAGGGAAAAGTCAAATAAGATTTCGAAGTTCGTGTTTTATAAACCAAACAATTTGTTTAAATAAATTCTTTTCATTCGATATACTGATGCTTCATTCCTTGTAGATATATCTTGAACATGTTTAGTAATAAATAATACAACATTTCTTGTCACTTTTATAATTGCATAAAGAAATTCTTAAGAATAAGAATATTTATTTGATTTATAAATGCAACATAATGTGACTAGAAGCACTTAAAAAAAAAGAAATCTGTCAGTTCATTGCATATTGTTTAATTTATATTTTGGAATCTACAAATATGGTTAATAATAATAATAATAATAATATTGGTTAATAATACATAAAATGAATGCAAAAATATATCAGATGCTATATATGATCTAAAAAAAAACCCGTTTTTTAGGTGAAATTGTCAAGAGTAATAAAATACCTTAACTTGAAAGATTTGAAGCATTCAATTGTTAAGGGTTCTGGAATAGAGGAAGAGGAACTGGTGGAAAGTGCAGGTAGCGCAAGTTAATATATGTGTGTGTGTGTTGCCACCTAGTGAGAAGAACAGTTATATGTTGAGGATTAATGTTAAACAACTAAAATGTACTAAATACAGTCTTATATATGTGTAATTTGTTTTCATAGTGGCCTGTTAGTTTGAATATTTTCCAATATATGTATATATATATGTGTAATTTTATTGTATTAAAAAAAAATTATATAATCAAACAAGAACTTCAGGCAAGTGCTTTAATATAATTTTTATTTTATTTTAATTCTCTGAACATATGCAGAATAAAAAAGTGGTATATCATTATCTTTATTTATATTTGTTTATTAAATTTTAACACTTCCTACTAGTCCATGTATTTACAAATAATTTACAGGTCAGTTTTCATAAAGAAAATCTCATCATCAGTTAGGCTACTGATCAGATAAATGAGGTTTACAATGTTATTTTATGTTGTTTCGAAAATATATATAAGAGTGGAGAAAATAAAGATTTATGCCTAATCTTGTATTATTTGGTTTTCTTAATTTTGAAAATATAATGTAATAATGTTTAATATTTTCTCCTCATTTTTATTATGTGGTTTTTAATGACATAACTGAATCTAGTTAGTTGATTTAATTTTATAGAAAATGCAATTTTCCTGCAAGTCTTTCTTTATTTTCAATAAAAAGTATTTATTAAGTTATATATTAAGTTATATGATTATAATAAATAATTAAAAACAACGTTTCTTATTTACGCAATTTAAAATTTTATTGAAGCCGTATGGCTTCCACTTTAAAAGGACACTACATGTACAAATTTTGATGTGATCTATGTCATCTTCAGGATTTACTTACAATAATGCTAAATTTAAACCAGAAGTTTGGATAAGATATGCAGATGACACATTTTTAGTGTGGCGACACGGGAACAGTAAACTACAAAAATTTTTTTTAGTTATTCAAATAGTAAAGAACCATCAATTCAATTCATATGTGAAATTGAAGAAAATAATAGCATTAATTTTTTTATTTAGATATACTATTCAGAGAAGAAATTGAAGATAACTTAGAAACATCAGCTTATAGAAGACCATTTGCTGTTATTATGCCACCACACAAAGAATCATGTCATATAAAAACACAAATATCTCTGCATTTTACACACATATATAGAGCTTTAAAAATGTGTTCAAGACAGGATGATGTAAATAACGAATTGTTATTAAATAAATATATAGCTATTGAAAGAGGATTTGAACCAAATATAGTAAACAAAGCACTTAAGTATTTTAACAAAGGTACAAATTTAAGTAAAAATACCACACTAAGATCTGTTTATGAAGAAAAGAATCATTAAGTTTACCTTATGTTCCAGGTTTAACAAGTTAATTATATAAAGTATTTAAGAACCATTAGCATTTTTATTCTATATTCAAACCAATAAATAAGATGAAAAACATGATAGGGAATACTAAAGATAAAATAGAATTAATAGATAAAATGGGTATTTACAAAATAGAATGTGAATGTAGTTGTATTTATATTGGTCAAACTAAAGGAAATTTAAAATGCAAGAACATAAAGGTTATATAAGAAATAATAAAATAGAAACCTCAGCTATAGCCGAATGTGTAAAAACTAATCAACATAAAGTATTATGGGAAAAAACTTTAATTTTGGCTCAACCTCGTAGTATTATATCATTAAATATTAGAGAAACATTAGAAATAATGAAGTATCAAACACAAAAAGTAGTACTAAATAGAGATGAAGGACCAGCAAGTCAAAATGTTGATATATGGCGAGATGTATCATTAAAAAGAAGTAGATCAAGGAAATATTTAAATAATAGTGAAGCAATGCAACAAGGGGTAAAAGTATAAAGTATGTCTGGTAAGTAACTCCTGAAGATGACTAAGATCATTTTGACACTTGTACATGTAAAGTGTCATTTTGAAGTGTAAGCTGTATGGCTTCATTAAAGTTTTAAATTGTGTAAATAGGAAACGTTGTTTTTAATTTTTTTATTATAATTTTTAAATATTTCACAAATGCTGTTAGTTTATATTAAGTTATGGTTTTGTTTGTATCTTACAGAGCACTTATAAATCACAAAATCAATAAATGCTTATAACTGAAACTTAAGGCTTTTTCTTATTAAATATTTGTTTTCATAAAGAACTGTAAGAATTTAAATGTTTCGAAAAGGTTTCATATATAAGAGAAAGTTTTAATATTTTTGTATTATATATGACTTTCTTTTATTATAACCATTACTGTCAAAAGACATAATTATAGCACCTTGGATGTTTTGTCTTCTTTATAGGTTGACATTGTTTACAAACTACATTCTATAATAACAATAAGGTGGTGAATAACAATGGGTGTTGAATTATTGTATGTGTTGTATTAGGCTTAAATGTTTTTGCTCATATTGTTTAGATCATTGATTTAAGTTCTGTTGTTAGTTACAGATAATATTTTGATTTGTTTGATACATGGATTTTGAAGGCATAATTGTTGATAGCATTTTGCATTTATTTATACATTATTATCTCGGCAGAAAAAAGTAATCTTTGATTCAACTAATCTAGTGTTTCATTTACAAAAGTTAATTTAATTTTCACATAGGTGGAAAGGAAAAAGAAGAGAACAAAATAGCAATGGCTAAAATGAAAAGGACAAAATTGTGTTATGATTTTTTGAGTTCCATTGATCAAACAGGAGAATTGTTAACTGCTTTTGATGAAGACATTTTTGATGAAGTAAAACTGGACAGACAGACTGTGAGTATTTAATCTTTAGAAATGTACATTGTAGTCCTTTTTATTCACCGTTTATTGATTTCTCCTTTAATGCTCCATGTGATGACTGTGCATCTTGACAAGAGCCCTGCAGCACAATTTCTATTGCAAAATGCTCCATCATAAGGCCGTTGTGTTCATAGCAAACATCCCTCCATGCTTTCCATAATCCATCTACTCTTTGGGGTGTCCCAGTGACTAGTTGAATAGTTCAATTGTACAGTACTGCATCCAGTGCCTGAACCAGCATGTCTTGCTATAGAATAGCATGATTACACATTTCATCTTCCATCTGCTTGAGGTATGTGTTGGTTGAATGGGTATGACCTGGAAGCAATTGGTGTACCTGTCACTTGTATCACTTTTTCAGATAAAGTTCCTTCTTGATTATGTTGCATACTGTTGCCTGGGGCATTGGATGGTTGTTGCCACTGGCCTTTGTATTCATGAATTCTCACCTCTTACAAGATGCTGCTCATTGCTTTCCAAATAACACTTCTGACAGTAATGGTTCAGTCTGTTGTAAACCCACAGATATAATAGTACCATTTTATCCTAAATAAAAAATCATTAACAGATTAAACAAGAGTGAGGACAATTTCAACTCTGTTTTTCCAGCACTGTTTTTTTTTCGGCCGGTCACGTAATGCTGACAGTCAGGAGAGTTTGACAACCACAACTCTCCTACAACTTATTGCCTGCTCATTGCTTACCATGGCTGGGAGGCAACTTGTTCCTTTGTTTTCAAATTAAATTCAATTTATATCCCCATCATGGAAATTCTAAATTCCCAATCTAAACACATCTTTATTCTAGTGTATGAATAATGTGCATTGGAAAGGGCTGTCACATACACCTCCCAAAAGTGATTACTTTTTCTTGGCATTACATTGTCTACAAAATGTCCAACAATATGGATATGCTATTTTGATACCTTATATTCCACCACAACTTTATATTGGCTATGGTTGTCATGTAACTTGCTGAGTTGAATATTCAAAATCATTTTAATATAACTTACTCAACCCTCTGTAGATCACTCACTTTATTTTTAATATATTTCAAAGTTACTAAGAAACTATAAAATTATATATTGCAACAGATTTTTTAACAAATTAGATGATCAGACTCCTAAATTTACTTTATTAATGCTATAATTGTTGTATGTTAAGTAAATATATTAAAAAGGTATTTCATATTAGAGGTTTATGCCATGTATACACTCTGCACACATTTTTTTTCTATATTGGGAAAAATCTTTGGGTCACTAACCAAATGTCAAGATCACAAACTAAAATACAAGGCCATTAGAAGACCTTTTTTAATTGGAATAAAACTACAGGGGGGCATCTAATCTAAGGTTTAATTATATAAACCTTATGATAATAGAATGTTCTTTTCATCGATAAGTGGTCAATTTTTTTATCTTGATTATGTTAGTAAGCAGATTACATATATATGGTTGAAGATCTGAAAAAGGCCTGCAGGAATTGTGCTTGATCATATAGTGGTTGGCACTTAGTGGCAGTTCATCACATCTGTTTGAATTTTTGAGTACATCAAGCTTATTTTTCTGTCCTAAATAAAAAACATTAACAGATTAAACAAGACGATACATAAAAGGATTTGTTTTATGCTGAATTTTTAGCAAAACCACTCAAGGACTAAATGTGCTACTTGTTCCTAATTTAGCAGTTATAGACTAAAGGAAAGGCAGCTAGTCAACACCACTAATCTTCAGGGTACTTTTTCACTGAAAAGAAAGTGAGATTGATCATCACATTATAACACCCTTACTGTTGAAAGGGTGAGCATGTTTGGTAACAGGATTTCAACCTGCAACCCACAGATCGTGAATCGAGTACCATAGTCACAAGGCAACAACAACAAGAACAAAAAAGAAACAGAATGAAAAATTAATAATTTTCT
>NW_013668676.1:85020-97044 GCF_000517525.1 Limulus polyphemus | reverse complement strand
GGGTGTGTCTATGAGCCAGACAAGTTTCGGAGAATTCCACTCCTCATCAGTGACCCTGGACACTACCACCAGTGAAAAATCAGATTAAACCAAGCCTTCATACTAGTGAGGTATCGAAAATCAGTGTAAAACACGTAAATACACCAGTTTGATTTACTGAATTTCTTTCTCAAAATACATCAAATGTTGTTGTTTGGTAATCGAGTATGTGATATCCCCCTTTTTGATTTTCCATGTAGCATTTCCTATTGTAAAACATGATGTTTCTGTCTGTCTGTCTATATATATAATTTCATGTTTGTTATAACAGAGAGCTGACAGACAAACAAGATGTATGAATCAGGCTCAATACCTAGAATTTTGTGAATCTCGGAGAATGTCATTCAGTAAGTTTTTTTTATTTGAAAGATTTTATAAGTTGTGTTTTTCAATTATTTTAATCAAATTTATTGTCTGCTTTGTAAATGTAATGCTTCACTGTTGCCTTTAACTTTAGAATTACTAATATGGTTCCACATGTTTTTTAAACACATTCTTCTAATCTAATTGTCTACCAGAATTGTCTGTGGGTTTATCATTTTGTTGGTTACAGTGTCACAAGTAACAATCGAGCTCCACAGAAAAATTCAAACAAAAATTACCACTAATAATGTAGTTAGTCCCAATGCCTACTACTGCTGGAGCTCCTGTGTATTTTACATATAAAATGAATGATTTCATCCAATTTGTTGGTCAGTTTTTTCTACACTGAGTTTTGTGATTGGCAAAAATATAAAATTGCTCAGTATGATGCAGTATGTGTAGAAACTCCTAATTTAACAACTGATAAGTTCTTGTGAGATTATCATAAAGTTACAGCTACATGAATAATACTGACCAGTTTCTTAAAATTATGAGGAGGATTTGTCTGAAATGTTCCTGTGAATCTTTCTTTTCATGTATGACAGTAGTTTGGTATTTACTAATGTGTGAAAAATGATTGACAGAGGTAAATTATTCATAAACTTCTAAATTTTTTTTATGAAATTTTAAGAAAATAGCTGAACATTATTTTTTTCTTTTCAGACACCATTTAAAAGATTGTTTTCATTTGAGGAAAATAAAAGAATTATTATAGTATATTCTGTATATGTCATATATGTTCCTTTCTGTTGATTAAATATGTCATATATGTTCCTTTCTGTTGGTTAAATGTGTCATATATGTTCCTTTCTGTTGGTTAAATGTATCATATATGTTCCTTTCTGTTGGTTAAATGTGTCATATATGTTCCTTTCTGTTGGTTAAATGTATCATATATGTTCCTTTCTGTTGGTTAAATGTGTCATATAGGTTCCTTTCTGTTGGTTAAATGTATCATATATGTTCCTTTCTGTTGGTTAAATGTGTCGTATATGTTCCTTTCTGTTGATTAAATGTGTCATGTATATATAGTTCCTTTCTGTTGATTAAATGTGTCATATATGTTCCTTTCTGTTGGTTAAATGTGTCATATATGTTTCTTTCTGTTGGTTAAATGTGTCATATATGTTCCTTTCTGTTGGTTAAATGTGTCGTATATGTTCCTTTCTGTTGATTAAATGTGTCATATATATATATAGTTCCTTTCTGTTCATTAAATGTGTCATATATGTTCCTTTCTGTTGATTAAATGTGTCATATATATTCCTTTCTGTTGATTAAATGTGTCATATATATTCCTTTCTGTTGGTTAAATGCATATGTTTAACATGTACTTATCACATAATTCTCTGTTTCCGGTGTTCCAGTATAGCATTTTTATCGTTCTACATGATCTAAAGTTTTATAGAGACAAGCAGATATTTAAAATTCTTATTCTAAATTACAATGTAAATAAGCTTACATTGCTTGACACGTAAGCTACTGAAAGCTGCAATAGATGTTTCCGTTGTATTACAATGATTTTGTTTTATTGTTAATTCAATTTCAGAGTAAAATGTTTACCTGCTGAACAAATATTGGTAGTAGTATCATATAAACAGTTATTTGTAACAGAGCTGTCTAGAAGTAAAATTTCTGTTTTTAACTTTTAGAAAATATTTTTTTAACTCAAATTTTAATTTTCTTGTAGACAATTTTAGCTACAAATTTACTTCTTGGTTTTTCTTCATAAAAAATTACATTAAAAACGCATTTATTTTCTTTCTATATTATACTTCTCTCTCTCTCTCTCTATATATATATATATATACACACACACACATATATATATATACGTATATATAATAAACCTATAAGTTAAAGTACAATTGCTAGGGTTTCCCCTTTGCTTTGTACCAATATTGAATCTGTGTAATTGTTTTCTTTAACAAACAATATTTGCTAGTCGTATCTATAACCTTATGCTTTTTTTTTATCTTCAGGTCGAAATTATAGGAGTACCAAATTTCGGGACTGGCTTCTCAAGGATGGAGTAACTGATATGAAACCTAATGCACTGGCTTTAGAAATCTTTAACTACCTTGCCTATGAAACTGTTGCTCAGGTTTTGTGTTTCATATTGTATACATCATTTGAAATAAGTTAGCTCAGTAGATTTATTACTGGCTACTGTCTCAGAGAGAGACAAACTTAATTCCACTCTGTGTCTTACAAATGTACGTGTGTATATAGGTTTGTGTGTGTATTTACATGGCATTAAATTTCCATTAATAATGTTTGATGCAATTTTTCACAGTGGCAACAAAAAGCATTTCAGAAAGGTAAAGAAAAATATTAAGTTGAAAAGAAGGGCAAAAGGAAACACAAAATCCTAGAACTTCATTAAATGTTTGGTATACTAAAATTTTATGCCTTTAAAGAATGCATATTCATAACAAATGTTTAGTGCTTAGAATTCATATACTGGCCACTTCTTTGTGACCTTCTAATATTGGTTTAAACCACCTTTGGCCCGGACTTGGCATGGTATATACTCTATTAGAAGCTGGGAAAAGTCTGTTTAGAATATTAGCTCATTTGTCAAGAAGCTTGGACTGCAAGTGATTCACAGATATTGGCAGAATATTTATGATATGGTTTTGGTAACTGAATGTCAATTGTTGTCATAGTTTTGTAGTTTTAGTTTATACAGTTACCTAAGTTTAATTATTAATTAGTCTTTAGCTAATCAGCTGCTCTTCAAGGAAATCTTGAGAAAAACTGTTTCTGTGTAGTGTGCTTTCATGATAGAAGTATGGTGTGTTATATCCACTTGAATAGGGTCTTCCCCCATTAGAATTTGAATTGAATTGAATGTTTTCAAAGGAATATCCAGGTTTTACTGACTTCTATGCTAGGTTGACTGAGTGCATTATCAGTTATATGGTTGTAGAAGAATTCTTTTATCTTTTGTATTCTCATGTTTGGTTCATAGTCTATTATTTTAGTATTATTTCAATTCATCATATGGTCTTCTTCTCTGGCATGATGGACTATTGGAAATAGATTGTTATTGTAGTCTTGTATGTCTATTATGCTCCTGAACTCTAACTCTTGATGGTCAATGTATTGGAATCCATATTCACAGGAGATACTATAAATGGTGTTTCTTTCCTCCATTAATTAAATTGGATCTTTAGGCAGTTTAGTGTGTTCTAATTGCATTCATATTGTGTTGTAGCTTCTCACTAATATTTTATCTTTATGTTGTCTACATATCCTCTGTATAATTTTAGAGAGAACTCTGAAATAGGGGAATATGGCTGTATATTTCTAATTTTCTTCCTTTTGTATTCTCTGTGTTTACCTTCTTTATCAAGTGTTCTGGGTATCCATTGTTCTTAGCTTCTTCAGCATTAAAGTCTTTTTCATTCTGTAAATAAGATAACTCTTTATAATGGCCCACAATCCTTTATAGAAGACTCTAGGTTGTAGTATTCTCACAATGCCAATAAGGCTTAATATTTGTTAGGCCCACCTTAAACTCAAATTAGACCTATGTCTGTACTGAAATAAAGATAGAACAAGGATAGCGAACCATAGTGACTAGTTAGTCAGGATAGTTTATGATAGGAAATATATGTATACTAAAAAGAGAGAGAGAGAGAAGGAAGGAAGGGAAAACAATAACTGAATAAAGGGGGAAAACAGAAAAGAAGAAAAAAGTTGTGTTTGTTTTGTAGCTCTTGTTACTGTATACAAAGTTACCACTTCATAAGATATAGATTTTAATTACTGAGTTATCAACTGCCAAGTTATAGGTAATAACAGAGTTAGTTTGTTTTATTACAAATAGTGTTACCAAGTGTTCAGCTACAAGCATAAGTACAGTGCTACTGTATGTAAGATATAGATGTAGTGTTTAGGTTTAATTACAATTAAGAGTTACTGTGAGTTGCATTATAAGTACTTATAGAGTACTAACAGTGGATTAATTACACTTCTAATGTTAGACTGAGATTGAGTTTAGTTTTAGTACATATATATACAAGAGACAGAAACTAATGTATTGGAGCCGAGTTGTGTGCAACATGAAGGTAGATGAATCTCTAGAATACATGATTAATGGCCAACAGAATTTAGATGTGTAAGGTTTACTACATAATGCCACACACATATTGGGTAGGTTGACAGATCATCAAGTGAAGAGAACACTTCACACTCTGTTACTAGAGAGTGGAAACAACATGGAGATGCCTAATTAGTGGTTATAAGCAGCTGATTGGCATAAGGTCCTACACCTGGGAAGCTTCACAATGCATACTCAAGCGAGGAATGTAAGCCCCATTTTAATAGTCTTCTGGCCCGTGCCTACCAGGTAAGGGTGTACAGGGTTACGAACAACAGTTCTGAAAAGTGAGTAGTCAATGTATTGCCTATAAACAACAATAACTTAAAAAGATGCACGCAAATGGTGCCCTCAAGAGTAACAGAGTAGTGTGGGACCTCAACTGACCAGCAAGAAGAAGTAGAAAAACAGCTAAACAAGACCTAAATATCAAGCTGACAAATGATGCATGTGTAAAAAAAGAGTAACAATCAATCTCACATTATGACCGGTTACTGCAATGTCAGAGGGATCAAGTAAAGCAAATGCAGTTTTAAAGAGCTCTCTAAATTCTATAGCATCACACTATTGCAAGAGAGTAAACTCTCAGACTTTGAGGAGTTCACTCTCACTGGCTTTATCTTCATACCACCTGCTGAACCAGAGGGTAGAAGGACCATCATTTGCAGAGCAACAATATTCTGCATAAGGCTGATGGAGCATTTAAATTTACCAGATGCAGCAGGAGAATGGAGCAGAAAGCTATAAAACAAGCTATCTTTTGGATTCCTGAAAGCAATAAACTAGTGATTGGTCCCCAGATGGATGGCAGAAAGCAAATCAACTGGATGGTAGGATTGTCACCTGGACATATGTTCAAGGCCATGCAGGGGTAAAGCTAAATGAAGAAGCTGACTAACTTGCAAAAGAAGCTCCTATACCATATCTGGCACAACTCTACTGGCAGGATATCAACCTTCTCTGCTCTGGTAAGGTAAAAACTGCAACCATGGAAGATCTTCATCAATATTCAGAGGGAATGAAACTGTAGGAAAACAAAGTATGATGTATCTAGGAAAAATACAGTGAATCAATAGGATACTATACGTCCACCAGTAACATCAGTGAAGAAACTCTCCTCTATGTCCTGCAAAGCAGCTGTACTTCATATGAGGGATCAGCACATGTTGATGAAATTATTGGAATTGTCATCTAGTATATGACTCAACTCAGCTATAAATTAGGCAGTCTATGATGCTTTTCTTTACACTGTTAGGGTGATATGATCTATAGTCAAGGTATTAATTCATATCTTTTGTTTTTTGCAAACTCCTGTGATATATGAGTTATTTGTCTTAGTAATTATTACATCAAGGAATAGAAGTTGTTGTTTTCTCTGTTTCTATTGTGAATTTTATTGCAATATGTTCTTTGTTCAGGTGTTTCTAGGATTTTTGAATCTTGTCTGTAGTGCATGACCATATTATGAATATATCACTAACATATCTGAGCCAAATCTTTGGGTGTAGAGCAACTGTTTCGAGGGTGTTAACTTTGAAATGTACCATGTAGAAATTACTAAATACATTTGTAATAACAAATGTATCATCAATGTATCCTAGCCAAATCTTGAAGCATATAATGGCTGTTTTGACCGCATTTACTTCAAAGTATTCCATGTAGAGGTTATTGAGTACATCTTGGAAGAATTCTTGTTTATGAAAGTGACAAATGTAGTAGAGGCATACATGATCAATAGCAGAGATCGTGTACACCCTGGATGTTATTTGTCTTTCAAAACAAAAATCAAAAAGGCTCAATTCCTGTCATGAAAAACTTATCTACATAATTACATTATTATCAGAGTTTCTACTGTTTGAACAACACCAGCAAGGTTCAGCTGCCCTATGCAGTTTTCTTCACACTTGCATTCTATTATCTGTATTAAAGAATGTTGAAAATTGGCTAATTAGACTATGTCACATGCTTATATAAATCCGTTATCAAAAGTTCTGCTCTAAACACCACTGAAATCATTCTTTGCTGTGTGCATATGAAATAAGTGGTTTTAAAACTAGTTTTTCACTATTTGACTGTTTTGGTGACGTCTCGTGATATGGTTGGAGATGGTTAAATTATTATTACCACTAATGATGAATCATTAAGTTGGAAGACAGTCTGACATCTTTTCCATAATAAAACTTTTTGATTGCCAAATTTTTCTCTAATTGCAGTCATATAATTTGTGACTTTAACTATTGACAGATTCTGATGGCCAGTGTCTTTGATCATCCTATTAAAGGATCAATCTTTATTAACAATGTTTCTTTTAGATAGACATTCCCTACCATGCTCCTATGAAAGTTAGATAGTTCCTTTCTCTTACCCACTGTCTTGCAGATTAGCCATGATATAATTACACCTCTGCATGCAGCACCTATGGATTTATATGTGATCACACTGTTGAAACAGGTGCTAGGAAACTGTTGTTCTCGTACACCAGATTAAATTGGAAAGCTAGCAGGGAGGAGGGGTGGGCTTTGGACATGACAGTCTTATGCCAAAGCCTTTTACAACAGAAACTACACAGGGTTATTGTCAAGATTCATGGTTGCCAGATTGAGTATGACAAGTTATGGTGACATAGAATGTAATGATATGACGAGGCTTTAAAAATCATTACAGTATAATGTACTTAACCTCTGTATTCCCTCATTACTCTAAAGACAGCAGATATGTAAGAATGGGCAATATAAAAACATAGTGTAATATAAATTGTTAAAAACATTTTTTTAAATTGTTTTACTGAAGAGTTTCCTCTTTAAATAGATTATAGATTTAGCTCTGCTGGTTAAAAAAGATGCTGAAGGAGCTTCTGGAGATCCAGTTGATAGGTTGATCCCACTCAATGTGAATAATCCAGAATACCCAAGTATTCAGCTAGGATTTCATAATTCGGGAATGTCTCTTGGAACCGCTTCAGAATCTCCAACTCAGGCAAGTTATGATATTTGCTTAATTCATTTATATTATTCTTGACAAAGTCACAATTATATTAGAAGAGAGACAGAATAATGTTTTGCTAATTAGTGAAGGCCAAAATAATAAATTTGATTTTGTAGTTTTGATGATAGAAATATCATTGTTTACTCAGATAGCAGTTGCCATAATGTACTGTATAACATAACTTGTCATATGTCCTAAAACTGTCTTCTTTCAAATACATTTATTTATAAATGAAACTTGTCAATTACTCTACGATATATTTGTACCTCACACCAACTACATAAGGAATTTATGTGTGGTTGACCGTGCTGTATGTATGTGTTACATTATTAAGATTACATTATATTAACTTGTTTATTTCTTTCTGCTTTCCCATGCTGTGCCTCTAAAGTGTTCTTTTTTGTAATTTTAGGGTTGTTCACCATCTCCTACATCCCCAGCTTCAAGTAGTTATGGTAACCAGAGTCCAGGAAGCAGTGGCTATGGAAAACCTAAGCCAAAAAAGCAAAAGAAGGTTTTATTTGGTTTTTGCTCTACTTAACTGTGTATTTTTAATGCAATAATCTATAATGATTGAAATGTTTAAAACTTTCTACACCAAGTAATTGCATTTTATAGCTATTAAAATCATCGGTTCATCTATATATAGACTTAACAGCTCATAGAAACGTTTTATTTTATGATTTTTTTTATTTCAGAAACTAGAACTGTTACTCTTGTTCCTTGTCACATTTTAAGCAAGTCTTTTTTGTATGATATTTTCAAGGTTGTGCTATTTGCCTTGAGTTGAAAATTTATTTTATCATTTAAGATGTATTAACTATGTAAAATATTAATATTTTTAAGCATACTTACTTTGCTAGCTCAAGTATTATTGCTATGTTTAATTTATTTGTTTGTGGAGGTGAGTTTATTATTCAAGTTAAAAAAGTCAATAGGTGATCTTTTTTTCATGCTGATAAACAATTACGTAGTGAAGGTAAATGATAAAACAAGCTCAATGACATTTAGAACAATATAAGGGTTCAAAGGAAAAAACTTAGTTAAGATTAAAAACTAAGTAAGTACATCAGTAAATATAGATACAAAAAAAGCACCAAAGGGTCAGAAAATGTATGAAACAAAAACTAGAGAAATATTGAAATTAGATTATTTTATGAAAGTACATTTTTTATTAAGATGGTAAGGTTAGACGTTTAATTGAAAGGCTTTCCTTTTGTAAAAGTTGTATGTTTGAGCAACCTGCATTTGAACTAATTTACTCAGAAAACATTCATTACTGATGTTTTGCATGTCTCAGTGAATAGTAGAAGGACAGGGAGATGATAAATTTTGCTTAATTCTCAAGAATATCCTTTTGTATTTATGGATACTAACAGTTACATCTGTAGGTAGACTCACAGCTGACAGTTATGAATAAATGATTCATGAACGAAGCTAGCTTGGTATCCAGTCTTTTGACTGATATTGTTTTTTATGTGATATGAAGGCTTAGAAACAACTCAGAGTTGAATTTGGGCATAGTATCTAAGTAACAGCATAAGATAATGTTTAAGTTCATAGCTCTGCTTTTTAAAGTAAGAAAGACTGAAGTATGAGGGACTCAATAAGACAATAAAGATAAGTATGGAAACAAGTTGAATCCAAATGTAACGATTATATTTTCAAACCTCCAACTAGAGACTCTTTAAAAATAAAAAAGGTAAACAAACAAGGCTGGAAATAGTGTTTACATTCTTTTCTCAAGCTACAAATCCCTATTTTTGACTCCATGTCTACAGTACTTATCAATTTTAGTAGAGTCAAAATTAGGGATTTGTAACTTGAAAAAATAATGTAGACACTATTTCCAGCTTTGTTTTTTTTACTTTTTCTTAGAGTCCCTAGTTATAGGCTTGAAAATGTAATCTTTGCATTTTGATTCTATTTGTTTCTGTATTTTTTATGATGCCTATTCTCTTTTTTAAATTAAGAATTTTTGATAATTTTGTTTCTTAAGTTTTTTATGTCCATTTATGGAGAATAAATTTTAAGCTTCATACACGCATTCAGTTGAATGTTACATGTTTTTCAACAGTTTGCTGTTACATTGGCTTTTTTTTCCACCCAACCACCACCCTTAACTTATTCAAAACATATAACAAATGTTATAGCAAAGAATAAAGACATGTACTGGTATGCAACTACAACAAACAGTATACAGCTAACTTTTGTGTTTGTCTATATATATATATATATATATATATGTGTGTGTGTGTGTGTATCTATATACATATATATTAGAGAGGTCAAAACGATGTTTGGATCATGGTCCATAAAGATATCTTAGAGAGAAAGGACAAAGGTTTTTCTTAGTTATAAAAGTGAAATTCAGTACGAATGAAATGATCGTAGCTAACTAATTTAGAAATGATAGTACTTGATTTTATTGAGTAGGTTGATTGAACTTCTCGAGGTGCTTTTCCACCCATCATTTCTCATATGCTCCAGGAGTTTCGTACGTAAGCAAATTATATTACTAGCACTTCGTATACGATTATATTCAACTCTCTGTCATTTAATTCATGATTTAAGCTTATTTTCCAAAGCATACCAGAAATATATATTACTTCGTGGAGGAGGAGGAGGGAAATAAGATTCTAAATTGATAATCCAAAAAGAGAGAGTTATTGCTGAAATGAAGAAAGAGGAAGACATCAAATGCTTGTTTTTATTAGTTTATAAAATGGCTGAGAAAGCTGATAAAAGTGGTGAGCTTAAATGTCTGAAAAACTTAGATGATTGTCATAGAAAGATAAATATGAAGCTGTTAGTAAGCAAGACTCACAGATCCAAAACTTGTATGAAGATATTAATTGTTTGTTTGTTATGAATTTCGTGCAAAGCTACACTAGGGCTATCTGCACTAGTCATCCCTAATTTAGCATTGTAAGACTGGAGGGAAGGCAACTAGTCATCACCACCCACCACCAACTCTTGGGCTACTCTTTTACCAACAAATAGTGGGATTGACCGTCACATTATAACATCTCCACGGCTGAAAGGGCGAGCATGTTTGGTGTGACAGGGATTCGAACCCACGACCCGCAGATTACGAATCGAGCACACTAACCACCTGGCCATGCCAGGCCCAAAATATTAATTACTACAATATTAATATGAAAGAGGATATTATTCCTGTGAGAATTAGTGACTATCTCTTGTGGAAGTACTACTTCTACTACGGATATGCTTTTGTTTGAAATTTAGAAACTTTAAAATACTTTTGGAGCTTCACCACATCCAGTCATGCTCTATCTTGTAGCTGTAAATCTTGACAGTAGCCTGAAGCATGGTTTTCTTAAAGCTTTTATGTCAAGTACCCACCACTACTCCTTGCATGCTATCTATAAGTCACCTATTACAGGTGAACACCATTTACCTAGCTTCCACTTGAACAGCCTGATTGCATAGAAATCCATAAGGCCAATGTCTTCATATGGAGTAACACAAATACCCATTTCATTCTTCAGCATCTTTTAATGTTTGAAGTATGTGATGGTTGAACAGATGTTGTCTATCACACCTGGGGTACGACTTGTTGCAAGTCTGTCTGGATGGTTCTGGTACTCCAACATGATCTATATGCTTTGTTTTCCACTGCTTTTGAGTACAAGGACATCCTCATATAGGAAATTCTAAACTCCCGATCTGAACATATCGTGCATTAGGAATGGCTGTTGCATTCCTTTTCACATAAGCAATCATCTTTTGGTGGCATCACACTACCTACAAAACACCATACAATGTCAAAATGTAGTTTTGATACATGATCTTTCAGTGCAAACTTATATTGGCTGTGTTTGTCATGTGACAAGCTGATTTTCATATTAAAATCATTTTTAATGTAACATACTCAAGCCTCCTCTGTATTTCACGAATATTTTGTCATGAATCAGTTTTTAGTAAAGTGGTTTGAATGTCTTGAGATTGTGTTACTGAAAAAAGAGCTTTGTAGCAACATAGTAACAGGTATTTCAGGTTTTAACTGCATCATGATAAGATAGATTTTAATAGGAAGAGGTCTTGGAAACGTGGATGAAATAAGTCTTGAAAATTGCTTGACAGTTTCAGAAATTTGTTTTTTTTTAAAGGAATATGAACCCTAAATTAACTGTAGTTGAAATTTATTTTGAAGATCAATAGTCTATTACAAGTCTTAACAGTTGTAACAAAGTAACCAAATGATTGCATTACAGAAATGCTAATAACGGATTGTCATTTTATGAAAAAAAACATTTATGATGGATTTGGTATTTAAATCTCAAATAATAAATTTCTATTAATATATTATATATTGCTTTATATTAAACACATTTGTAAACACAACCTTATTTTGATGATTAAAAACACTGACTAACATGGACCCAAAAGGAGAGATGAGTGATAAAATGTTATGAGTAACAACTGATAACATTCGGTGACGAGGAACCCACTTTGAGACTAATAATGGCTGGAGACGGCTTGAATGGGTAATGAAGAAAAACTTT
>NW_013668676.1:82300-84048 GCF_000517525.1 Limulus polyphemus | reverse complement strand
TGTGAAGGTCAAGTTATCAAAAAACTTAAACCAGTTTTCAGGTATTATCCAAAACATGCAGAAAAAACTCCTAAAAGCAACCCTGAATTCCAAATATCAAGAACTGAACTACTTACAAAAACTCAAACAGAAATTAGACCACCAACTAGCTTGGGTACCTGATGATGACAAAACCTTGTCGAAATGTTGTACATTTGCTGTTATGTTAAACTTATATTAAAATTTTCTTCATTACCCATTCAAGCCATCTCCAGCCATTATTAACTGATAACATTGTATCTATGTTTCAAATAAAAATATTTTGATTGATAGTTGATGCGATACAACATTACAATAAGATTGATGATAATTTTAATCACACCTTTCTTTACTGGTCACACAGTGGTTTCCGATAAGGAGAAACTGTAATAGCATTTCAAGAGACAATGCTGACATGACATTTCACTCACTATCAGAGCTCGTGAAGTCAACTTGGTTATCACACTCAAAAATACTCAGTTGAAATGCTATTTAAATAATTACAACAAATCTTGAACTGTGTTATAACAAACAACATGTTATCATTGTAATGTATCATGTAATTTATCATGCTAATATCAAGGTGAGATAACCAGTTACAAGTTTATAACGAACAATACAAGTTTTACCAATCTTAGAAATCAGTGATTAATAAATCTGTGCCTGACCAAGACTTTGTAACTAAATATTTCAAATTCTAAAACAATAGTTCAGAGAAGCAACATTGTCAATATCGAATCAAAATAATAAAGAGTTAGGAATAAAGAAGTAAAAAAAAATAAAAGAAGCTAATTCAAGAGAGTAGGCAAAAGAATAATGTTAAACACATCTGAAACATATCTCAAATAATGATCAAGCAAATAGCTGCAATAAACTATCAATTAATAATCAACAAATATATCGTACATATGTCTAGTATAACTCCTTTTACTAATTGTGCATAACTTAAAATCATGATCATTTTATTTGCTTGCCAAACCCCCAGATTAAGTTTCACATGACTAATGATAAAAAACCATTGCCAGACCCCCAGATTAAGTTTCACATGACTAATGATAAAAAACCATAACAACTTAAAATCATAATCATTTTATTTGCTTGCCAGACCACCAGATTAAGTTTCACATGACTAATGATAAAAAACCATAACAAAAAATAAAATATAAACTGCTACCTCAGTGTTATGCCTGTGAAAGCATAATCTGTTGATTGGTAGCTTGTGTGATATAACATTACAATATGACATATTTCTGTTATTGCTACCTCAAAGTTATGCCTAGACTGTCAAAGCATAATCTGTTGATTGGTAGCTGGTGTGATATAACATTACAGTATGACATATTTCTGTTATTGCTACCTCAAAGTTTATGCCTGTGAAAGCATAATCTGTTGATTGGTAGCTTGTGTGATATAACATTACAATATGACATATTTCTGTTATTGCTACCTCAAAGTTATGCCTGTGAAAGCATAATCTGTTGATTGGTAGCTTGTGTGATATAACATTACAGTATGACATATTTCTGTTATTGCTACCTAAATGTTATGCCTAAACTGTCAAAGCATAATCTGTTGATTGGTAGCTGGTGTGATATAACATTACAATACGACATATTTCTGTTATTGCTACCTCAAAGTTATGCCTAAGTTGTCAAAGCATAATCTGTTGATTGGTAGCTGGTGTGATATAACATTACAATACGACATATTTCTGTTATTGCTACCTAAAT
>NW_013668676.1:41999-81785 GCF_000517525.1 Limulus polyphemus | reverse complement strand
TACCGACATATTTCTGTTATTGCTACCTCAAAGTTATGTGTAATGTTATATCACACCAGCTACCAATCAACAGATTATGCTTTGACAGTTTAGGAGGCATAAATATTGAGGTACAATAACAGAAATATGTCATACAGACTGTCAAAGCATAATCTGTTGATTGATAGCTGGTGTGATATAACATTGCAATGTAACATATTTCTGTCCAATCAATTGCCTTTGCTTCTAATGTTATACATCTGCTTATAACACTTCTATTTAGAGACTTAGTATTCAAATTCACTCCTACAAGAAACTAAAATCACTGGCTTTATTGTTAGTATTTAAAAGACCAAAAATTGAAACTTCCAAATTTTTGTATACATCCTAAATAAAGTAAATGCTTATTTAAAATTGTATTTGCACTCATAATGAACTTTAGGTAATATTTCAAGATGATTATTATATGTTTGCATATAAATTAAAATAAATTCTGTTTTCTGGTATAGAATGTGAGGGTCAGATTAATTATACATTCACAAAATAAATTATTACCTGTAGAAATATCTTATCTGTTTTCAGGTGGAAGAAAAAACAATATTACACATACCTACATCAAATACCATATTACCTGATGACATAAGAGAAGTTATTCAGAGATATTGGAGTCCCTGTGGATCTTTTGTACTGTTTTCTGTTAGTGTGATTTATTAAGCAATTTTATATGGGGAGTATATTTTAATTATTTGTAAGAATATATATTTCTATTAAGGTAAAAATAATTATCTTAATTGTTTTAAATATCCATACACAAATGATGCTGCTTCAATTACTGTGTTTTATGAACTCATAACTTTTAACATTAGTTATCAGAATTATTGATTAATTATGCTTATGTGTTAATTTAACCTCCTGCCCTGCATTAAAGAATTTACCTTTTTATATCTAATACTGTTTTTCTAATATATTATTGAGTTGTGTGTGTTTTAACAGGTGGAACTTAATAATGTAATACTTAATAATAAGTAATTTTTGACCATTCATACAAAATTAATAAACATATTTTCTAATGTTTTTTTTTTTTTTTTGTATAAAAAATTCACCATCCAACTATTGAAACAAGACTTTTGTGCTGTTGAGAGATAGAAAAGTTGAAGTTCATCCAACTCCAATAAGCATAGTCAATTTCTTTGAAAGAAAAATCAACATTTTTTTTATCTCAATAAGTCTTGTTTGTTTTTTTTTTTACTTGATAGGGAAAAAGTTGAAAGCTAAGGAGAAGTATATTTCAGAAAATGATTCCTTGAAATATCTAATTGTCAGTAGAAAATATACTGGAAGAATTATGAGAGCTTGTTTTGTATACATTCATGTTTTTAAACTGAATAATTTAAACATTTTCTAAATGTCAAGAGTAATTGGTATTACACATTATTTCTCATTCGAAAAATAATTGATATAAACATTTTAATTTTTTGTTTTGTTTTAAACAACCTTTTAGCTACTAAATCAATCTTTAAAGAAGTTTAAGGTTCTTACAATGTGAGAGAAATGTTGATTTGGATATCAGATCTTTTGCATTAATTGTTGTGAAAACTAATAATGAATCTTACTGAAAACTATCTCCATTTAAATGTTTTAAATTAATTATATCAGAATATCAAAACCATATTTTTTTTAAATAAGCTCATAAAATGCAAAATTAAAATTTTTAATTCTTTAACTGAATTATATTAGATTATCAAAACTACATTTTTTTAAAGTAAGCTTATAAAGTACAAAAGGGAAAAGTACAGTTATTTTTTAAAGAATTTTAACATTTGTTTTATTGATAAATAATCAAACTTGATTTTCCAAAATCAAAATTGAGTCATTCTTTTATAAAATACAGTAGGTTTTTCACCAATTCCTAATGAGCTAAGAATTTGTGGTCATTTTAACTTATTTGTTTGCTATCTATTAATTGCTGTCTTCTGAGTGTCAGTTTTGCAGCAAACTGGTTCTTTTGAGATTTATATGAAATTAATTGTTGATACTTTTTAATAAATATCCCATGAGTTTAATGCAGAAGTTCTAGCTTTTAAACGTAACTTTTTGTTAGAGGATTATAAGATGTTTCAGTTCGAGAATATCTTCCGATGGGTTAGTTTGTGGACTTCGAGTGCAAAAATCCAAGGTTTGATTCCACACCGTGAACAGAGTACAGATAACCCATTGTGAAGTCTTGCACTAATACAAGAGCTACAAAATGGAAGACAAAAAATTTTATGACCTTTGACATGAGTAACTTCTGTAATGTCTCCTATACTTAACATAAATAAAGTTGTGTAGCAGGGTACTTGTTCATGTCAGGTAGTTTCTGTTTAACCAATAAAGACTAATTTTCTCTTCTTTTTTTTATGATATTACAATTATTTGTTCACATTTTTACATGATGTAAATTGAACATGTGAATTAGTCTAGAACAATAGTGAAACATTTAAGAAGGTTTCTTATCATGCTCTTTCATTTTAGTGTCTTTAGGAGTTTAACAAGTCTTCATCTACATGAAATTTAATCTAATGAAAACTGTTTACTCTGTTTACCATTCATACCCTGGGATCATCTATTATTCCCTTGGTTTATTTCAAACCACAGTCACTAAACATTACATAGGTACAGATCGAGCATAAGGGGTGTCACCAATAGTGAATCATGCAGTCTTCAGAGAGTGCTTGGTCATCTCCAGTAGTAATTGCAAGAGAGGAGAAAGGTATTTCCAGGTTCTATAGTGAGTTTAGCCAGATGAATTGTGGTAACTCACATTGAATCGTTTCCATTACCATGAACAGATGAATGTCTAAATGCGTTGGGAAGGGCCCATTGGTTCAGTACTTTAGATCTGACATCTGAATACTGCCAATTCGAACAGGATGATGAGAACAGACTGAAGATTGCTTTTAGCATGAAAGATGGCTTGAATGAGTTTCCAATCATGCCAGTTTGCCTGTGTGACATGCCTACTAGTTCGAGATGTTAATAGAGCTTACATTAAAAGGGCTGTAATGGGAGAAGTGCTTGATCTATGTCAACAGCATCTTGGTGTTTGGTTGCATGTTTGATTTTGTGGTTGAGAACTTAAAAATTTTATTGCAGTGGATATAAATGACAGGTTTGAAACTGAAACCTGGGAAATGTGCACTTATGGCTACAAAAGTGGAATTTCATTGTCATATTGTGGGTAAAGAAGGTATTTTCTTAGATCCTGCTAAAATAGCAATGGTACAAGATTGGCCTTAATCTATGACCAAACAAAAAGTCCTCAGTTTCTTGTTTTTTTTTATTATCTTAGCAATAGTTTGATGCCACTTTCTCCAAAATCACTTTTATTGGCTCTTACTAAGACAGAGATACACTTCAGATGGAGTGAGGAATGCGAGTAAGCATTCCAGCTTCTGAAAGATGTTTTAGTAGAAGCCTCAGTAGTAGTTTATCCACAATGGTGAATTCCTGCTAGAAATTGATACCAGCAATAGTAGTATGGAAACAGTGTTATTGCACTTGCAAAATGGAGTAAAATGTGTATTCACGTACGCTAGTTGTATGCTTACAGCTCATCAATCCAAATATTATATGATGAAGAAAGAACTGCTTGTAAAACACTTCCAAAACTATTATTATGGTGGAAAGTTCTCTTAGTGGACCGTACCTCATTGAAATAGTTGATGAATTTTTAAAAACCCAGAAGGGATTAGCACACTGGATAATGGCATTGCATGAGTATGATTTAATCATACATAATCACCTGGTCCCACAGCATGGAAATACAGACATATTGTCTTGACAGATAGATCCTGTATGCTCATTAAATGTCCATATCCTAGAAACTGTGTAGAGGTTGAGACCATTTCTGCTATAATGACAACCAGACATATTGTTGGATATGCCACTGATAGATGGATGCCACAATTAACCCACGTGGAAGCTCCAGAAAGAATAACTGAAAGGCCCAGGTGTAGTATGGGTGTTTCTTGCCATGTAATTAGGTAAAACACATTTAAGTAAGATTGAGGAATGTAACACAAATGCACATAACCTGTGTCACTGGTTACAAGTACAGAAAGATGTGCTATACCAGTGGTTCTCAATCTGTGTTAGAGGTAGTGGTCCTCAGAACTCTGAAGCACAAGATTCTTCAGACTTTGTATAATGCAATGAGTGGAGGACACCAAGGTGTTACTTGCACATGTATTAACTTTTGATGACAGTTCTTCAAGTCAGACATTCAGCATTGAATTGAATACCATATGCCTATTTACTGGTTTGACAATGCACCAACCTTGGACTGTGTGAATGTATCAACCATTGGACAAGTCTCAGTCAACTTTATGAAATAGTTGATGATCATGAGTATGTACAGGTGACTCTGGAAGTGGACCAGCAATATGGAAAACCAACAAGTCTTTGTTGAAGTTTACCATGGTTACGCCAACTTTTCCTCTGGATGGCACACACCTGGTTTGGAGCAACTGAAAAGGTCCACTCAAGTCAGGGAGCAAACTTTAAGAGCCAACTGTTCTCAGAGGTTTGTAGAATGTTAGGTATGGTGAAGGTGCAAACTTCAATCAATATAGCTAAGATTAAAACCTTCATTTCGTATTTCATTTTGCAAGCAATATTACTTCACTTAGTATCACAGCTCAGTTATTCAGAGATTTAGCATTATTTCTTAATTGGTATCTTGATCGAATTTCCTGTTATTAAGCAGAATTATCCTATTATTCGAAGGTTAACTCAGTTTTACCTAAAAATACCGCAAATCAAAATGTAGCTTAGCTATTTGGAGGAAAATAAAACTTCAGTTTTTGGGCTAACATAATTATATATATATATTTATTATTCAAACAATAACTTAAGAATTTTAGCATAATAACCTTATGAAGAACAAAGTTTCCATTATGCACGAAAATGACTTGTCTTTGATTAATGTATTTGATAAGAAGAATCTGTCCTCGCGTTAAGGAATTTCGCCCATACGGAAATTATAAAGCACGACCAAACGTAATGTGCCATTAAACATAATGGTTATACAAACTAAGGCAAAAAGTTTGTATGATGATTTGATGACTGAACAAAGTGGTAGTGGATTTCTGAAGAAAAACCCTTCCTGGTAAGTAAAGGGTGGTTTGATAGGTTCAGGAAGTGCTTTAACTTGCACAACATAACACTTAAGTGGTGAGGCTGCCAGTGCTTATGTAGAAGCTGCATGAAGATACCCTAGTGAACTCAAGAAAATTATTGATGAAGGGGGTTACAGTCCAGAACAAGTCTTCAATGTGGATGAAAGGGGACTGTTCTGGAAACGCACACCAGATAGAACATTTATTTTTAGGGAAGAGAAGTCTGCATCAGAGTTCAAGGCATCAAAAGATCGTCTGACTTTACTTGTGGATGACAATGTTACTGGAGATTTTAAGCTAAAGCCATTACTAGTGTACAGTCTCGAAACTCCAAGAGATCTAAAGGGATATATCAAGCCAAATTTACCAGTGACTTGGCGCTCAAACAAGAAGACTTGGATGACTATAAGTATTTTTCAAGACTGGTTAATCAATTTATTCTGCCTTCCTATTGAAAAGTATTGTGTCAAACGTATTATTGCCAACAAAACATTGCCCATCTTAGACAAGCCACCTAGTGAACTTGAATGATTATTCTGATAATGTAAAAGTTGAGTACATCCCCAAAAATACAACTGCATTGCTCCAGCCAATGATTCAAGGTGTTATCTCCAATTTCAAGAGATATTTCTTACAGAGAACTCTGAAACAACTGATTAAACCTACTGATGGAGAGGATTAGTCTACAGTTCGAGATTTCTGGAAGAAATATAACATTATTGATGCAATAGATAACAACACCAAATCGTGGGATGAAGTGAAGGAGTCAACTATAAATGGTGTGTGGAACAACATATGGCCAGAGTGTACCAACGATTTTACAAGCATAAAGTGCTGAGAAAGTTCACCAAGACATTGTGGCACTTGCAAGACAGGCTGATTTTGAAAATATCGTCGAAGATGATGTGGTTGAGTTATTAAAGTCCCATGGAGAGGATGTGTCGAATGAGGATCTGATAATGTTGGAACAAGAGCGAGTTGCAGAAGAGGAGGACGTTATTGAAACACCACCCATGCAACTTCAGTTGACTATCAACTACATATACCAATCCTTTGCCCTCGTAGAAAAAGTGGTGCAAATATTTTGGTGCTAATGATCCCAGCCGTGAAAGCAGCCTAAAAGTTACAAAAGGACTACATGATGTCATGCACAGCTACAAGGAGAAGATGCAGCAGAAACAACTCTCTGCGCATTCTTCGTCAAAATAGCTGAGCCTACATTACATCAAGATGATGATCATGATTTACTGGTTAAGGCAAACGTCAGTACCAGTACTTAGTCTCCCTATATAAAATGTAATTATTTTTGTGTACCTGCTATTATTTTTAGTGAGTAAAACTATTAAACTATGTCAATTACATTTAATATGTGTTTTAAAATGTTTTCTTACATACATATGTGTTTTTTATTACTTTTGTGGATCAAAAATTTTCCGTAAGAACGCAACCACACTTATAACATGGGACTCAATTGGAAAATAAGGTTTGAGTTACGGCATTTTGCGCTACAGAAGCTTTTTCAATACGGGGGGGGGGGGGGGGTTAAATGTATTTAAAATTCAATTATAAATTAGAAGCCTCATATAAATGAAAAACGTTTGTTGAAATATAAAAATGTTTGCTTAGATATGTGTACATATTGATAGCAAATATATTCTCTGTCTTGATACTTTTTAAATAAATTTCAGTAATTTATGAACACAAAATTCTATGGAGTTAATTGGGAATTTTTATTTCTTTAACACCTTTAGGCGCGCATCTTTTAAATAGTATATTCAAGTTTATATACGTGTCTAGTTAGATCAAGTATCCTCTAATACCACTTGAAATAACCCAAGGTACATAAGAAAACAATGGTTCAGAAAACCTGAAGATTCAAATTCTGCAGATAAGTTAACCTAATTGGCATATCTAATGACGTCGCAAAGCATTGTGCTAAATTATAAACAACAACTAATGACGTCGCACTTCCAATATGGCTGCCATACGGCGACGGGCGCACCTAAAGGATTAATTATTTATTCAATTTTCCAACGTTTTGGCATACGCCTTTAACAAGGGATGTTTATCACTAAGATAACTGGTTCAGGTGTATGCCAATTAAGTTGTACAAATGCGATCTGAGTGCTAGGCTGATCTGATAAAGGTGTAAACAAATACACTTGGATTTTTTAATGTCTGAAGGAAAGAAAGGGTCTTTATAATTCTTAATTGTATCTCAGCATCTATATCCATAAAACTGTAACGTTTAACAACATTTTACACAAAAGTATTATTTGATATTTCAAGTTTGGTATTTTATATGCATGTTTATGCACCTAATAATAAATGTTAATATAAATTAGGGTTTCTAAATAACCACTTTAATACCAATTATAAGCCAACATTTTTTATGAAACCGTGAAATTTAAATCAATTTTTGTATCATAATAAAGTTTTATAAGTTTTAAAGTAAAATCTTCACATAAGAAAATATTCTTTGTTTTTGTGAAATTTTGCATAAAGCTAGCCCCCCAGTGGCACAGCGGCATGTCTGCGGACTTACAACGCTAGAATCCGAAATTTTGATGCCCGTGGTGGGCAGAGCACAGATAGCCCTATGTGTAGATTTGTGCTTAATTACAAACAAACAAGCATAACGTTACTAGAGGGCTATCTGCACCAGTCGTCTCTAATTTAGAAGTGATAGACAAAAGGTAAAACAGCTAATCAACGCTTCTCACCGCCAGATCTTGGGCTACTCTAATTGAATAGTGGGGTTGACCGTCACGATATAATGCCCTCACGACTGAAAGAGCGAGCACTTTTGGTGATAGTAGTATCTTTTGTGAAATTTTAGTAACACTGGTAACATCACGTTTGTGTAATTTTAAATTACTGCATAGGTAACTCAAATATGATGTCATAAGTGACACTTCAAATAACACTGAAGGACTGCAAGGGATCTTTCGGTCTATCTATATAGTATTATGTACACAAAAAAACCCTCAAAGCCAGCCATTATTATTCAAATATTTATCAAACTTTCCCTTAAACTCCCTAGTGAAACCATGCTGACCATCCAACAAAATTTTAATGAGCATAAAAATGACATAAAAAACACCATATATATCAAACTCGTTAGTGCTACACATAGACAGTCATGGACACTTGCCAAAGTGGCAAGACATAAGAAGTTTGCATAAGGGTTATGATAAGAGATTGAGACGGACCATTGAAGCTGCATACATCGCTACAGAGGTCACCTCTAACCACAGAGAAGGCTTTGTTAACCTGGCTAAGGTCGCCGGGTCACTGGTAATTAATGTTGCGAGAAGGGCAGAGGCAGTAGGATATATCAACCAATCAGGAGGACGCATTCCTCGGCAACCAACGAAGTAATTCACGACATGGTATGTAATGTGTTGTCTGTATTTGTTTGTATCATTCTCTGAATAACATTTCTGCTTCATTCTGTGTTTCCTTTCCAATATATTTCACTCGTATGTCATGAATAAGGTCAACATTTGAAAATGACTTTGCAAAGCATTTTTTATTAAACTTTCAAAAACTTTTCCCGCCACTGTTGTAAGACAAACAGACCTATAAGTATTGGGACAATTTTTATCACCTCCCTTGAAAAGAGGACTAACATTAACCAACTTCACATCTTTTGACACCTGCCCGTATACAAGGACATATAATAAATAATAACAAGTGACTCACATATCCAATCTTCTTTTAAAACCTTTGGTAAATATTATCTGTCCCAGAAGTTTTATCATTCTTTAAACTTCCTTAACAAGCTCAGAATTAATGTAATCTAACATTTTGCTTATTCTTTACGTATTTCAAGAAATCCTTACTATTAATTTTTTTTACTTTTCAGTGAGAATTTCATGCCTATTTCAAAAACTTACCGACCAAACATGCTCGCCCTTTCAGCCGTGGGGGCCTTATAATGTGACAGTCAATCCTACTATTCGTTGGTAAAAGAGTAGCCCAAGAGTTGTCGGTGGGTGGTTATGACTAGCTGCCTTCACTCTAATCTTACACTGCTAAATTAAGGACGGCTAGCGCAGATAGCCCTCGTGTAGCTTTGCGCGAAATTCAAAACAAACAAACAATCAAAAACTTAATTTTTACAAAATATTGTCAGTTACAGAAACTGTTACTAGATGGCGATATTAACCTTCTCAACTTCTGAGTGATAAAGGAAGTGACGGTTTTTTAGTTAAATCCAATTTTAGTGGTGTTGTGTATTCTGTATTACTAACAGTAGTAGTAGTAGTGATACTACGTTAGTCTGCTATATTTAATTTTTTGATAAACATTTCAACCTTTGTTTCTTTCATTTATTTAACCAAAAATGGTTATTAAGGTATTTGTTTCCGGCATTTCTGCAAGTAAAGAGGTATGAAACTACTGTTTTTCTAAAGCTATTAAAAGAAAACATACAAATGCTAAGCCTAGATTAGAAGTAGAATATGCTCGATGTTTGTCCGAATCATGTTACGACTTCGTAAGATTAAAAATTTGGAAACTTACACTGTACATAGCAGTTGTTTCAATTTTTAGATTTGTACGGTTTTTAGTGTAATTTAAGTAGCTTTGTCAATTATTGTACATTGGACTAAACAAAACTTTCAATAATATTTTGAATTCATGATGCTGACACCGAGTGTGTTACTGATGGTGATCAAGGGCCTCCAAGCTATCCTGGGGCCCGGAAAAGAATTGGTATGTGCCCCCCCCCTCCCTTTTTGGAATAGTTTCTTTCACAATGATGACACAGGGCAGTGAGCTCCAGGGAAATATCCTGCCCTTCTGGTGGGCCTGATAATGATTATAATTGTCTGATATTTTAGAAAGTGGTTTTAATTAATTTTAAACAAATTTTAATAACATAAGTTTAGTGTTAAGATATTTTTTATAGTCCTAAACAAGTATAATATTTACAAGTTTAAATGAATGTGCATTGGCTTCAACCAACCCAGTATTGAAGAAGGATTATTGATTATAATTCAAAATTTACTAAGGGTATCTACTTCAAAGGTGGCAAGCTTATAGTAAAATGTCCAAGTCTGTTGTACACAAAAAATTAGATGTGTTACAAATGTATTTGTACTTGATATGTCTGTGAATTGATGTCAGTCTGATTCAGATTCTGACAAATCAGAGTGCAAGGTGATTCTCAAGTGAATAATACAAATACTTTTGTCCAATTTACAGTGAGTGTATTGTATTTGCATAACTTCTAAAACTTGTGAAATGCATATTCACATTTTTTTTTCGGTATTCATGTATATTGTGTTTGGTATTTTCTCTCCTCTACTGTGAACTGATGGTAAATCAGCAGTGTAGAATAAAATGAATAGTTCGTAACTCTGACATCAAATACATAATACTGTGTTGAATGGCCCACTGTAAACATATGCATTTTGACCCCCACCAGTGTACATAGGGTTAAGTAAATTTTATGGGTATTCAGTAACGTAACAGTGGGCTCATTGGCCTTTCATGGCTGCTCCATTCATTTGATTAAATACCCATCTGCAAATTAATGATATATATTCAGCCCTAATTCTGCAGGTACTTATAAAGCCCTCTCCTTAACTCTTCTAATTTTATTGTATCTACCACATCTGAAGGTGATTATTCTAAAGGCAGACCACTCTTTTCGTAAAATAAAATTGCTCAACTTAAAGATGACTTCTATCCAGCCCTCTGTCTTTCCATTAAACACAAATAAAGACTATGCACCAATCCTATTTACTTCACAATATGTAAAAGTAATTTTTAACATTTCAGTCAGATTACTTTAACTCCTCTTTTCCCATGAGAAAATAACCCTGGAGACCTTAATTCTGTCCTCATGCGACGGTCCTCTCCATCCCAAGAATTATCCTACAGTCTAACATTGTATTAGCCATTCTTTGAACCTTTTCTAATGACTCAATTGCAAATAATTCTACACTACTTTCAGCCTATCCCTTAACAGTAACATAAGCGAGAACATGTTCACCTTCTTTCCTTTTGTTCCTGAAATGGCTGCTGAAATAACCCATTTATTTAACTCTTTATCTCCAGAGCAAAAAATGGCCACAATTTCTTTGTCAGTTTTGAGGAAATCAGTGGTGAATGCCTTTCATCTAAATCCAGCTTCACATTTTGTTGTAGCTCATGGAAGGAAATGTTCATATCAGTCTCCTTCTTCAACTACTTTCCATGCTACTTCATCTTCACCATTTTTCAATCTCCTCCTGCTTATACAATGGTCCTCTTATTTTTGTTAGGTCTAGATCCAGACCCTACTTTTTTTCCTCATAGTAGCACCATTTGTCTATCCCTTGCCCTCACCTGTATTCACACCTGAAGGGCCTGCCACAGGACTCCTCTATCTCTCTCTCCCTCTCTCACTTTCAAAATTATCATCATCAAGATCACTGGGAATAAAGTCATTTTCCTGGCTCAGAAATTCCTCAATTAACTTCCTAGTTTACTCAAAAGTAAATTGATGAGGCCTACCATAAGTAGTGGGCGTGGTTATTTTCTGTATTGCAAAATAGAGGTTCAAAACACTTGCTTAAATTGCACCTTTCTTCTATCAAATTGGTGCTCAGATTGAACATATTTCATTAACAAAGGTAGTTCTAGTTTTATATTGAATGTATAAGGCATTCAAAATGTGGGATTGATCAGGAAATTGAACAAGACCTACAAGCCGATATATCAGCTGTTCGGAGAAAAAGAGTTAATAACTTAAAACCTGAAGTAAACATTTTGTATAACCCCTCATATAAGATAAGTGCTTCATTACCCACCTTAAAAACAAGCTCTAAAGAACAAACAAAAACAAGGCATATATAATATAGAATGTGAATATAGTTAGAAATATAATGGACAAACTGCACGATATCTCGAAATTACAAGAAAAGAACACTAAAGCCACATGCATAGAGGGGATTTCAAAAAATCCACCTTAACATGTCATCAATTTGAAACAGGTCCTAGGATTATTTGGTAAAAAATGTCCCTCTTACACCAAACAAAACATAAAATAGAGCAAAATGTTCTTGAAAGTGTTGAAATTATGAAAACAGGTGTTTTATCCTTAAACTGTTACAGTGGCTCTAGTAACATTAAAAAAATATGGCAAAGCTTATTCACCTAGCTCACCCTCTCTTTGAACTTCCTTTAGCTAATAACTCTGTCACAATTTTTGCAATCACATGATAACACCCCATTGTTACATACTGTTACCCATAGTTCCTAGAGACATTTTTGTTCTGTGTATAAATCTCTTATCATACCCGAAGAAGAAGACAAATTCTCCATTGAAAAAATGTAACATGTATTAAAATATTTCCTTATGCTTGCAGATCATTTTGTCTTGCATATAAAAGTCTCTTAGTGTAATGTGCTTCCCTACACAAATAACACTTAACCTATTAAATAATGTACCTAATTTAATATGTCAGTCTAACTAGGAATATGAATATAGAGAAAGAAATTTGCTAATTTTAATAGAAACTTGTTTAAAATAAAAAAAGTACTGCATTAATTATGTACAGTTTTGATGTAGCATGACAATATTAAACATCTCTGAGTTAATAAAATCTTTGCAGTATTCACAGATTTATTTATTTTTACTTAAAGCCTTAATAATTTGTAGCCTTCATGATACATTTTCATACCTTTCTTGCTTAATAATACAAAGAAAAACAATGAAACAGAAAGCCATATTAACCATATCGCTACAGGTTATGGGTCAAAGGCCATGTCATCGTGTTTGTGGCCTTGCATTCAAAATTTTATTGAACTATTATTTTATGAACTTGTGTCAATAAGTTTGGTATCAAACTGTAGATTAGAATTCAAATTTTAGTATTGTACATTGTTCAGTTTCTTAATTCAAAAGTAAATATTAAAAAAGCCCTTTTAAACATTGATTTATGAGTGTCACGTGGTATGTTGAATGCAGCACTGGTTCGAATTAGATGTTTGTGATGTCAAAATACAAAGTTTATAGTTTTATACAAATTAGGAACTCAAATTACTGATATTAACAAGCTAGAATATAAAATAAGAACCTCCTTTCTTTTCTATTTGATGAGATCTTGCTCGTGTACTGAATCAAACACAGTGGCCCCACTCATCTCTTTCCATATTTGGAAACAGTCCCATATATACACTTACTTGTGTATATGACATGTGAATAACCAATCAAAAGTTCAGAATGTCCCCTTAGTAGCTTTCTCAGCCAATTTCATGTGTTAGGATGCCATCTCATTCTTTCAAAACAAGATTTCAAGGAGCTAGGTTGTCTCTTTAGTCTGCTCAAAATTTCATTTTTTTAGATCAAAATACAGCTTAGTTACTAAACTTGATAAATTATAGTGGAATTCTGTAGTATCGATATAGTAATCTATGATTTTTTGGTTATTGAAATGTATATAAAAAACTTAAAAAAAATACTTTGTTTCATATCCTCCATGTGCAAAATTTGATAAGGCTTAGCAACCTATGGCAAGCAGGAACCGAGTACAAAGGTCATAACAAGAAGAAATAAGTTTAAGAACTTGTTTGTGAATAGTAATAATCTGTATACGTATATATAATGTATAATAATTGAAATGTGACTATTTCACAAAGTACTTGTCCACTAAAACACAGCCACGACAGGTCACTTTGTAAAAGACTAAAGGTCAGTTTTATATTATTGGATATGGTAATATGAGTGCACATGCGCCACGTCATTGTAACTTCTGGAAGGTCAATATAATAAAAATAATAAATGTATAATGTTATGAGAATTAAGATATTTAAACTAAACATTTGTGTTTTTGTGTTATAACTTGTAGTCATTCTAGAACAGATAAAGCATAATTTATATTTATTTCCTAATTTTTATGGTGGTTACAAGTTCAGTCAAATTGACGGATCCCGTATAGTTAGAGTAGAGAAAATAACAGACAAAGTATAAAGTTTTACCAAAAACAAATGTTTTGAAATGTATTTAGGAGGTTTTAGAGATTACACAAATAATATTTGAGATTTTTAGAACAGAATAGTTTTTTAATCATGACATGAAAATCACTTCACACTCGGACTAGGAATGAAATGGACTCGATATTTTCAAAAACAAATCTTTCATAAAAATACTTCATGAAAAAATCTGATTTTTTGTGTACACAAGACTTGGAATCATTACTAAAAGTCTACCAAATTTTGTGAAGATACACATAGAGCATTTAAAGTTATAGTATAAATACTTAACATGTGCAAATTTGTATACAAAGTCATGTATTTTATACTGAGCCCATTGCAAAGGGGTTAAACATAGACTAGGGCTATAGGGTTTTGTTTATGTCGTTAATTTTGTGAACCTACATGTTTTCCTAACATCGTGAATTAATCCTAGCCATTTAATATCATATAAATAATCAACTACGAAGTATTGGTATTTTTTATTATTCCAGCTATCCAAGTAAGTGAAATAATATTGTCATTATGATTTCACATTATTTTTGATTAATTCAAGGTTGTTGAGGTTAATTGATTAGTGTGGTGACTCATGAAAACAAGCAATAATTGAAATTAGTGTTTTTGATTATTACTGATTACATTTGTTCCAACTATCTTAAGTCTCATGTAAGAATAATTAATCAATCAATGAGCTTGATAAGTAATGAATTAGCAAATTCCAAAAATCACCCAGATCTAGTAATAAATTATAAACTGTATTTTTATTATTCCATTTAACTAACTTTCTTGGTTATATCATACTGGCACAGTGAAATTGTGGTATAACTAAATTCATAAAATTTTAAAGGGATAAAAAGGAGCTTATTAGCCCATTAAGGATGTCCCTTCCACCTTCCAACTATAACCACCCCCTTACTACTCATGTGTTCATCCAATCTTTTCTTGAACTCAGTTAAATTTTCTGCTTCCACCACCCTTGAAGGCAGCTCATTCCAAAAACCAACCACCCTTTTTGAAAAGTAATTCTGTTTAAACTGCAGATGACTCCTATGCCACCAAAATTTGAATTTATGACACCTTGTCCTATTGTTTTCACTGTTAAGCACAAAAAAAATGATGGATCTGTATTATCAATATCCTTAATAATCTTAAACATCCCAATCAAATCCCCTCTGACTTTTCTCTCCAGAGAAAATAAATTTAGAGATTTTAGTCTCTCTTTGTAGGACAATCCCACCATATCAGGTATCATCCTAGTGGATCTTCTCTGAACCTTCTGCAACAATTCAATGTTTTTCTTGAGGAAGGTAGCCCAAAACTGTACATAGTACTCTAAATGAGGTCTTACAATGAAACAACAATATCCCTTGTCTTGTATTTAATATTTCTGTAGATGCTACCCAAAATCCTATTAGCCTTATTGCTAGCTACACTACACTGTTTAGATAACTTAAGTGATTTTTCTTTTACAACACCAAGATCTTTTTCTTCAACCACAGTATTTAATGTACTCCCATTTAAATTGTAACAATAATTTGAATTGTGAAAACCTACATGCATCACCTTACATTTTGGATTGTTAAACATCATATGTCATGTATTGGCCTAATGAATCAAATCAACTAAATCTCCATGTAAGTCTGCAGCATCTTTGATACAGTTAGTCACCCCAAAAATCTTAATGTCATCTGCAAACTTCAAAATTTTGTTAGTCACTCCAGGGTCAACATCATTAATATAAATCACAAACAGCAGAGGACCCAGCACAGAGCCCAGAGGCACACCACTTGTAACTGTGATCCAGTCAGATGTAACTCCATTTATTACTACTCTCTGCTTTCTACTATCTATCCAATTTAATAACATTTCCCCCACACCCATAGATCTAATTTTTGTAACAAAGTCTTTTTTTGAGGCACCTTATTAAACACTTTCTAAAAATCAAGGTAAACCAAATCCACAGGATTTCCTTCATCAACTCTTGCAGTAACATTCTCAAAGAATGTCAGAAGGTTTGTTAAACAAGACTTTCCCTTAGTGAAATCATGCTGGCTCTTTGACACTATATCAAACTGCTTTAAGTGACACTGCAATGCATCTTTAATCACACTCTCCAAAATATTTCCAACTACCGATGTAAGACTAACTGGCCTATAATTTCATGGGCAATGCTTATCACCTCCTTTAAATATTAGACTAACATTAGCCAATTTCAATCTTATAATACCCTTCCACTACTCAATGACCTATAAAATATATTAGCTAGCAGTTCACAAACAAAATCTTTAAGTTCCATTAAAACTCTAGGATAAAAGTTGTCTGGTTCAGGAGATTTATAAATTTTGAGGTTTACCAGCTTTTCTCTAACAATTTCAAAACTTAAAATGATATCTTTTACATAAGTATTTTTCCCATACATTATGTGCTCTGGTTGAGGCATAATACTTGAATCTTCCTTTGTAAAAACCGAAGAGAACGTCTAATTTAATACGTTTACCATCTCATAATCTTCCTGAGATCAGCTTCACACTGTCATTTTTAAGAGGCCCAGTCTCTATCCTAACATTTTGCTTACCCATCATATAGCTAAAGAATTCCTTACTGTTTGATTTAACTCTCTCAGCCAACCCTTTTTCATATACAGTTTTTGTCCTTTTAACTTCATTTTTAATTAGCTCTCTTGATTTCTTATAGTCTTCCAAGTCCTAATTATTTCCATTAAGTTTAAATTTCTTGAATGTATTATGTTTATCCTTGATATGATCTCTTAAACCTTTACTAAACCATACTAGCATATTCTGCTCCGTTGCCGTTTTTTTTTTAGAGAATATATATGTTCTGTATGCATATCAGTTTTTCCCTAAATGCTTCCCACATCTATTTAAGATCTTCCTCCTAACTCTTTAGTCGAATCTACAGAAGCCAGATCATGTCTCATTACATCAAAATTGGCTTTCCTGAAATTTGGAATCAGGGTACTATTCTTCAATTCTACATGTATTAAAATCCCAAACCTAATAGTGAAATGGTTGCTTGTACTTAAACGCTCACTAACCACACCTCTATCATATTCATATCGAATGCTAATATTAAATCTAATATAGCTTCCTCTCTTGTAGGTTTCAAGTTGTAGCAAGCTGTTGAAATGGGGAGTGGGCCCTTAAAGGAAGCTGATGGCTAAGTTATTGTTTGAGATGAGATTGCTGAGCTTTAAAATGCTATCTTCTATATTTACAGTAGAAAATATTGTCAATATTCCTGGTATTGAACATTCCATCTGTAATATTGGAATATCCTGAATTATGTAGTTATCAATTCCTTGATTGTAAGTAGAAAGATTAAGAGATTAAAAGTAGATATAGTGCCAGTGCTAGATAAGGTTTGTTCCCAGGGTTTTTAAAATGAGGTTTAGAGTTACTTCTAAGTGGGAAAAAAATCTAGTCTTAAGGACTTGGGTTTGATTCCCATTGCCACAAAAGTTGCTCACTCTGTCTTTGTTTTGCCAAAGCTACTAAAGTTATCTGCTACTGTCATTGATTTTTATTTGCTGACTAGAAAGAAAGGCAAGTGGCTGACAGTACCTGTGTCCAACTTGTACATTCTGTGGTTTGAGTTAAACTGTACTAATCATTTAATCAAATGTAGTCATTTGTTGAGACTGTTGATTAATCAGTTAACAGCTACCACTATTTGCCTAGCTCTAATTGTTAATGTAATGTCTGAATATATTTCAGCATGTAAAATGGTACAAGCAAACTGGGAGCAGTAAACAAATAGTCAAAGGTTGATCAAAATTAAGATGGTTTATCCAGCTCTGCCAAATTTATTTTTTAATTAAATGATATAAATAACTAGTATGACATGTTACTTGTAACTATTGTAAAGAAACCAACTTGCATGAAAACAGAAAATTACAGTGATATTACATGTAAGTAACAGCAAAATATGAAAGAAAAAAAAAAGAGAGAAAAATCTTTTTGTTTTGCCATGTGTCATGAGCAAAAAAATAGATCTGCTCAGATTTGCAAGTATATTTGGAGTGAATAATATTTTCATTATTTGCTTTCATGAAGCAAAATTTATTATTAATCACTAATTGATTATATGGTTACGTTCAACTGTTTGTTGTCTTGAGATGAGGAACTTTTGGTCAAAATGTTAGTTTTAGTGTTGTATTAATATTTTTTGTGCCTACTTCGATGTATGGATATCTTCATTCTTTACTATGCTGTTATTTTTTACATTTTCACTCTAATACAGACCGACGAATGCAGCAATTATGACTGTTGTTTGTTGTGTAGTAAAAGCTAAATCTTTCAAGTTATATTTAAGTTGTGTGTATATTTTGTGGGACAGTGAGGAGGCTAAAAGCTAAATCTTTCAAGTTATATTTAAGTTGTGTGTATATTTTGTGGGACAGTGAGGAGGCAAGTAGATTATTTTAGTATTATGTCTCTCGATCAAGAAGTTTTTTTCAATACTGCACATATCTGGTCACAGTCATACCACATACATTTTCACTTATTTTGGACATGAGTAATACAGAAAAACAACTTTCTTACAAGATTTTTAAATTTTAAATAATGAAAAATCAATTATGTAAAAAGTTGAGGTGCAGGTGTCCTATATAATATTTACTCTAATGAAAAATATCTCTAGAATATAGACATATTCTTAGAGTGTATAGAAAAAAACCAGTGCATGAACATTTACCTTGGTGATGTTTAACTGATGTTCCTGTTGTTGTATTATCTCAGAAATAATCAGTTATTGGCCTAGGCCTTGACTGGGTTGCTGCAGACTTTAACTGTGTTGATTTCAAAAATAGTTTTTGAGGTTATTATTAGCCCAATCAAATAAAAACACTGACATCTAACATTTCTTTTTTTGATGCTATTTGGCAGTTTAAGGATGTCTGGCTATTTTTCTTATTAATTTCTGAAAAACAAAAGGGGGTAAAGGAGTACAGACACCCTGGACCCCTCCCATAGATCTGTGCCTGCTTATGCACTATTAAATAATACAGTTATGCAGTTATTAATTAGACTTCCCCAGTCACCAGGCAATGCTAGCCTCAAGCTGAATAAAGTTAAAAAAAATAATGTGAAAATCTGGTTGCAATAATCCTGTGAGTAAAGCACAGATAGCTCATTATGTAGCTTTGCATTTAACAACCAACCTAATGGTGAATCAAGAAATAGATTAGGTCTATATATAATTTTTTCTTCACTGAAATTTGTGTTTTGGTGAAGAAAAGAAATTAACAAATAAGTAATTAATCCTTTTTCTACTGAGTAATAATGAATAATTATTTTCAACAGTATGTCACGTGTTATTATTTATTTACCTTGCTATTACAAGTAACACTAATGAGCCTTGAATTTGGCAAAACTAGTCTGTTGCAGTATGCAGTAGGAATAATGAATCAAGGAGTAGGTTAGGCTTTATATAGTCTTCACAGTTTAGTGAAGAAAAGAGCTTAAGAAACAAACATAATGGCAATACTTCTATTATTTGTTACATTTAAAAACTGTAGTTGGCTACTAAGCAGCTATGTATATAGCCATTTTGGTATTGAAAATTGAAGAATATTAATTTTTTTCCCTAGTGTAAGTTTCTATTATTCAGGGCCTAATACTCACATGACTACTTGATGTAAGACACTTTCCTTCCTCTTTCTCCAAAAGATCTCTTTCTTACTGTGAAAAATCAGAATGGAGATACTGATAAGGAACATTAGGCAATAATTTTGAACTTATTGATGTTATATGGTCAATGCCATCTACGTATGTTGACTGCTTAAAATTCTGCAAACTTGATTATGTTAGCTTTTTTCAAACCAGTCTTGATTCACACAATGCCCAGTGCACATATAAGAACACAACTAGAATTTTAAACTTACTGTTGTAAAAAAAAGCACAATACAATTGACCTGTCTCCAAATCCTTGAAACATAACATGGCTGAGAAGACGACACAATTACCAAGAAAATAATTATTTAAAGAAAACTAGTTTTTATTTTCTAAATGCACATGTTCCTTAATATAAATTTGTTTTAGTAAATAATCAGGTCATAATTAATTATGTGAATGGAAAGTGTAAATTCAGTAACTTGCATACCCTGTTTTATTTATATTTAGTGGATGATGAACATAGTCACGTAAACCTGGTAACGTTCTGAACAGTAAAGTACGTGTTTTACAATTTGGGCCTATTTAATTGGGTTATACAAACCATTTAATGGTCCCCCAAAATATGCAATATTTGCATTGTTATTTATATGTTTTTATTCAGTTCAAGTTTTATTGTAATGGAAGTATTGTAAATGCATCATTGTTTTTTTATTATTATTGCATAGGTTAAAAAGCATCAACAAAGAGTTTTTATGATACTGGATTCTTTGAAGTTGAGCTATGAGACCATTGATATCACAGAACCAGGAAAAGAAGATCAACGTACCTATATGCGAGAAAACTGTAAAAAAGGTGCTGGAGGAGGAGTCCTTCCACCTCAGTTCTTTAATGATGAAGATTACCTTGGGGTAAGCTGAAAATATTACTTGTGTCATTGAACCCATTTTCTATTTCATTAACTTTTTCATGTCTGAAAGGGTGCAGTCTTTCTAAAAGTTCACCATAATATAATATAAAATAAACTTGTAGCAATGGTTTTTGATATGAAATCTTACCTCCTCTCACAAAAAAAGCTTTTCTCAGTTAGTGCTGCCCTCTATTGGCACAAATATTCAATGCTCACCACTAGCCTTCCACCTCCCACTTCTGCATATCCACATGTAAATGATTATGCAGCAGCTCTCCACCACTTGTTAATCATTTCTCAGTTGGCAATAGTAACGTACAAATGTGTTTGTTTTTTGCTCATAAATATGTCGACATTTTTCTTTATCCTACAGACTTTGTTTTTCTCTACTATGTTTTGTTATTTCTTTATTTACAGGGTCCTTTTTGCTTGTGTATTGTGGATTCCACTCTGTGGTGAGTGGTGCCTGACCAGGTATACTTTTTTTTGGAACATCCTCACCGTCCATCCTGTGACCATGCTTGATGTCAATTACATTTTAGTTCTTCCTAATGTACAATTCCTGATGCTGCTAGGTGTTGGTTGTGTGTCTCCGATCAATTCTCATGTATGCTGAAACAAATATCTTGCAGGATTAGCTTATGCACACTATAGAGATGAGGTGTTCTGTAGGACCTTTAGTAGTTCTGTTGAGTGGTCTTTTGCTTCGTAAATATGTTTGTTTCAGAACGTACATTCATGGACACACATGAGTAAAGGAGACAGGGATTGCTGAGCATCTCTGATGCTTCATAACATTGAGACTCTTCCTATCATGGATCCGATGTACATTTCCGAATCATGTTTAGTGTCGGTTGATCGACTCCATCGATGTGGTAGATCTGCTTCTCAAATTAGGGTATAACTGTCACCCGTTGTGCTGTCTCCAGTGGTGGGATCCTCTAGGATCTCCCTCCTTTTCTTCTAGTGGAGTATGGGAGTCCTAGCCAATTGCCAGTTCCTAGCCACTGCGGTGGTGGACCATGAAGGTCGGTCCTTCTGAGTGATGCATCATACCACTCAGTTGAGAGTAGGGCAGTGACATTCTGTGGGTGTTAATGGTGTATAGCATTTCCTACCATAGACCTAATGTACATTTCCAGATACCACCAGGTTTTGGTTGTAGCACAATACCATATTAATGTATATATAGCTGACAACTTGCTTTTTCCCATTGTGGCATTCCTCCTTCCTACCATCCTCCGGATGTACATTTCCAGTGGATCTTGTGTTGTTAGAAATGGCTGGGAGTTTGAACCACAACCTTTTTGATGCAAAGTGCCCTCAATATGCAATATATTTTTCATTGTTTTTGGATTTTCTAAAATCTGAGAAAATAATCATTATTAAAATTTAAAAACAACTCGTTATATAAATTTCATTACATTATTTTCCATTTGCAAGGCAATCCTACATCTAAAGTAGAGTCAACTTGACTCTATATAACTATAATTCAAGTACTATAATCCCCATTTCCCAAAGGGCCAAAGGTGTCAGGAAAACTATTTGTGTTTGCCGTGCTCTCTTATTGGTATGACCACATTTTTTAGTTGACAGGAAACCAGAAACTGTTACAGTGTTGAATGCACATGTGAACGGACTCAGGGTGGCTAACTGTCCATTTGAATGGATAGATTCCTCAAAACTGTCTATTTTGGAAAATGCCTATTCATGATTTTTTGGGTTTGTCCATTAATCTGATGATTTCTGGGTAGATCTAAAGCCTGAATGGCCATTGATGTATCCAGGATTAAGGGAAAGGGGGCGAGGATGGAACAGGAAAACTTTGTTACACGATCTAGACTAGGGGATCATATCACTGGGACCAGAATTTAGCTATAAATTGTGATTGTATGAATCAAGCCATAAATTAGTCTGTACATCTATTAGATAACTTTGAATTAACCTGATATATGATTCACCGTTTGCAGTGGTTGTGAGAAAACAAAATCAAAAAAGAAGAGGACACAAAATTGCAAGTATTAGCAAGCACCAAAAAGATAACTGAGTTTGTCTGCCTAAGAAAACTGATGAGCATGATGTTTGTATGGAGATGCCTAGAACTGAAAGTGAAAACTCAGGGAATGACAAAGCTTTGATAGCAAGTAGCACTAGCATATTGAATGCTAAAATGACAATTTCTGATGATGAATGCAAAGAAACACAATTCTGTTATGAATTAGCACAGTGGACAGTGCCAGTCTTTGAATCTTTGCAAGAATATTATAGTCAAAACAATGTTACTGACTGTCAAGTCAAAAGTGATTTTAGTGCTTCAGAAAAGGTATTGCCGGGAGAATCTTTCAAGAGACGTTGTACTAAATCATAATTTTTTTCATGAACAGTTAAATGTAGAGAAAGTCCGAAGAGACTGGTTTTGCTATTCACGAACAATGGGCAAATTATTTTGTGCTCATTGCAAGTTATTCGCGATAACACATGAAACTGAACATTTAGCTGTGCTGGGATATGCTGATTGGAGGCACGCAATGAGAGACTTAAGCTGTTAGAAAACAGTCTGTTCCATGCAAAGTCCATCAAGATTTTAATTAAGCGGAGAATCATCGGGGAATATGTTGCCAAATGCTTAACAGAACAATATGAATAAAAAAAAGTATTGGCACCAGGTTCTTACATTAGTACTCAGCGTAATAAAAGTCTTCTTAGCATAAGGTCTACTTTTTTGCAGAAGTGATGAAATAGTAGGTTCTGTCCATAATGGTAATTATCTTGGATGCTTAGAATTATTAGCTTAGTTTGACCCATTATCGCAGAACATATCCGAAAGAATTCTAACAAAGGAAGCCTGTCATCTATGATATGTGACAAATTTATTAACATTATCAGCCAAAAGGTTCTCTGTCACATCATCACTGAAATAAAGAATGGAAAGTATTATTATGTTATTGTAGACTCAACTCATGACATTTTACACACTGATCAGCTGACACTAATATTTCACTATGTACTACCTGATGGACCCGTTGAACATTTTGTAAAAATTCATTCCAAGTCACTGACACACTGGAAAAAGCTTGGCAAAAAAACTTTATGTTCAGTTTTCTACAAGAACATGACATTTCTATAAAACACTGTAGGGGGCAGTCTTATGATAATGCATCGAACATGAGCAGTAAGTATGTCAACATGCAGGCGATAATCTGGAAGGAAAATGATCTAGCTGAATACATCCCATGCTGTGCACATTCACTGAATCTTGTGTGATAAAGTGCAATTGACTGTTGTTCAGAGGCTGTTTCCTTTTTTTTATTTTGTACAGAAATTGTACATTTTGTTTTCTGCTTCCACTTATCATTGGAATCTTCTGATGGAAAGTTTCAAACCCCTAGGTATACTGAAGCTGAAGTGACTTTCAAACACATGTTGGTCTGCCCGTCATGATGTGATACATGCGCTTCAAAACGACTACAAAATTGTCAAAGATATTCTCATTGACATATCTGGAGATGTATCCCAAAAGCCAAAAATGTGTTTAGAAGCAGATAAACTTGCTTCTATAATGAACCAGTTAGAAACTGCAATGTTTATACATGTACGGTCAGTGGTGCTGAATAGATTTCATTCCACTAGCAAATGCTTACAAAATGCATAGGTGAACTTGAACACTGCAACTAACATGTTGACTAAATGTGAGTGATCAGCACTTGTGTATTGCCTAAAAATTTAATAAATAATTAAAGCCAACGTTTCATATTTATACAATTTCAAAAACTTAATTGAAGTCGTCAGTGTCTTCCACTTTAAAAAATACACTCTACAAGTACACTGTTTTGATGTCCTCTATGTCTAATTGTAGTAAATATGAAATGTTGGTTTTAATTATTTATTAAATTTTTAACATGTTGTAGTCATTATTCAATCCCTACGTACTAGGTTTGATGAGTTTGAGGATGAAAGTAGTAAGCTCTACAAAGGTGATATGTACAAGCAAGAGCCTAAAAGAAAAGTCAAATGAAACAAGAAGTGGAACTTTGGTGATGCTGCAGATGCTGAACTTACACTTCAAATGAATTCAAAGTACAGACATTCCTGCCTTTTAAGAGACCATGGGCCATTACAAATTTATGCATTTGTACTCCTACACTTTCAATGTTGTTTGGGAAGGAAATCTTTGAAAACAAAGTTGAAAAATGAATGAATTTGTTACAATTCGGTTCCAGATCTTTTGGGTAAACTTCAACCAGCTGGGACATGTGTGTGCGTAACTCATCTGAAGTGCATGATGTCAAACGGGATAAAAAACCTTGAACCTCTCATGCATGAGATTGTATGCTGTTTCTCTCTGTTTCAAAGCAGACAACAATTTGTCAATTAGTGTTTTCCTGAATATGTTTGATGATAAGCAGCTGTAGTGGGGAATGATCATTCTCTACCCTCAAATGGGTAAAAGAATTAATTGCGGTCAAATATGGATCAAACACGCTTCAATATGCTTTCATCTCTATGTATTGAAAGTGGTATATTGAAATAATTGATTTTTCTTCTGTCATTGACAGATTTGCCTGCATGAAGTCCAGAAAAGTTAATTGTAACTTTATTTGCTTGTTGTAATATGAACTAGTGTGGGTAGGCTCACTGGAAGTCTTCAGCTCTAGGCCTTGTAGGCCCTTAATCTGGCCCTGGTTTCTTTCTCCTACCTACAATCCTCTAGATGTGGTTCCTGGGGGGTCAGGCATTGATTGGAGATGCTCCAGTAAGTAAGCCCTCATGTGTTCTAGTCAATATTCTTCCTCCTACCACTGACTGGATGAAAACTGCCCAATGCTGTCAGGTTTTGGACTGTAGATGCATTCCGGTTTGCAGTTCCTCTTCCTATCATCTGCTGGTTGTTAGTTCCCGACAGATCTAGTGTTGGTTGTAGCTGAGTGCAGCACATGTATTCCCACTTGTGTACGACCGAGTACCTCCATCATCTGTTACAGTTGTCTGAATATCCTGTTATGATCTTTTCAGACTATTCAACTGATGTTTCTTACATCATGTTATAGGGAACTTCTTGTGCTTAGTACTTCTGCTTTCTCATTCTCTGTGTCTCCTCTTTTAGTTTCACAACAACAACCAGTTGTCATCCTACCACATTTGTGGAGCTTTGAATTTAGTGGTGGATCAGCTAGCTCAATCAAACCATGCATCCTTCTGATAGAGTAGTTCTTACATCCCCTTATGTTTCTGAGGATAGTTCACACTTTGGGGATACTCTTTTTGATGCAGTTGCTTCTCTCCTCTACACCAAGCTTCGCTCTTTAGGTTACCAGGCCTGGACTCTGTAGCCCTGTTGGTAGTTCCTCTGAGTCAGGTTGACTCTCTTTCTATATGTTTATGCCAGGATTGGACCACTTTTTTTCTGTATGCTTATCCATCTATTTGATATCTTTCCAGGTTGCTGTCTTTAATTCACAGCACCCCTTGCCAGGTTTTAATCAGCAAAGATATTCTACACCTTCATCTTCACAAGTGATATTTTTATGGTCCCTTGCAGGTTTCCTTCACAGAGTAGCCAATTTTCTTGAACACTTTTGTTAGCCATCCATTCTTGTGATTTATCAGTGCATGTAGATGGTTTCTTGACATTGGTATGTTTGCCACTCCCTCTTGGTTGTTCAAATCTTCCTTATCCCACTTCTTTTTTTAACTGGCTTTTTTGCAAGTAGTCTATCCATTTCTAGATCACCAGTTACAGGGTGGCTTTGTTAATAATCTTCTATCTTTTCCCTGGCCCATCTGTTTCTATTTCTTCAGTTCTTATGGACCTATTTAGATCCTTAATACAACATTATCTTCCTCCTGCAGTTGCTCTGCTGGACTTAAACCACCTTTTAGTTTTTATGGCTTTTATAAATCCTCTGTACAGACCTTTGGTTTCCTGGTTCATGTGCCATCTTTCTTTTAAAATGTATTTTCTTCTCACTTGGAAGATGTCACTTTAGATGAACAGTGCAGGAGGAAAATGAAAGAAGAATGGTGAGAAAAAACATCTGATCACCCTCTGGTGCAGCCTAAGTCTTAGGAAGGAACAAGCAGTCCCAAAATAAAAGCAACCTGTCCATGTAAATGCAAACAAACCTGAGTGTTGAAGATAATCTCGAGATGGATGAGATTGACGAGATAATTTTAGGAGATAGAAACATTCCCTGTGAGGCAACATTGGCCATGTGTTGGGTTTCATTGTCTCCATTATTATTAAATAAGAAGTATGAGCTGACATTCTTTTTCTTCTTGTTGTTATTGTACTGAGGGATAAAAGGCAATGCTACAATAAAAACAAAAAAATTAACAACTCACCTCCTTATAGCCTCTGGGTGAGACTGGAGAAAGGCAACTGTCTGAAAAACTGGAATGTGACTCAAAGATACTTGGGAATCCTCTACATCACCACCTGCAATATCACCCTTCAAGGGGGAAAGCAAACGTTAGAGGGATGAGAAGCTATAAGATCACAAACTTGATGAGAGGCGATATTAAAAAGACAAAAGGTGTTATCTTAAGAAGGAAGAGACAAGTTGGAAGTTTTGAATCCAAATAGTCAAAGAGAAAATATCAAGATACAAAGTGATCCAGTGGCACAAAATAGATTTCACTGTCTCTAAAGGGATAAATGTGAGCAGGTTAAGAGCATGATGACCACATAAGACAAAGATGATGACCAGGGTCATCAATCATACAGAAATTCCTCAGCCTTGCCCAGTCTTCTCTGGTTTGCCTACGAGATCTTGGGCATCTGGTCACCAAAATTTTACCTCACTTTCACATTCACCACTAAATGTTCTATCTTTTTTGGGGACCATGGCTTCTCTGGAACCCCTTATTCCATTTGGCCACACACATATGCATTATTTACAGTGGGTATTACACAACCAAGGAAACCTAACACCACCTCCAGTGTTCCCTTCCCTCATCCCAAACTGGATCTTCATCTCTTCATGATTTTGGAGCATCTCTGAACAACTATCTGCCTTCAGGTTCCTGGAGGTGTGTTTGCTATATATCAGTGTCCTCAAATTGCTCTTTCTCCATTGGGCATGCTTTCATTTCAGTTGATAATGATCCACTTGGACAACTTTACAATTGTGTCTGATATCAACTGCCTAGGGGACTCATTCCAGAACCCTCTTGCTTTCATACTTTGGACTTCCTCCCTTGGGTCCATTCCAGCCGGGTGGGTTTCATAGCCTGTCATGTTCCAGATGCATTGAATGTTGTTGCAGACAGTCTTTCTTGTTCATGTCCTACACACAGAATTGCCCCAACCTCAAACCTTCCATTGTATTTGCTCCCAACTAGGAACTCCCCTCGGAGATGCCTTCAGTTACGTCTGATCCCATCAAGTCCTTTATGCCTGTCCTCCTCCTTTGGTTTGGACACCCCTCAAGCCCTCTTCCCAACATTTCATCCCTTCTGGTCCAACAGTATGCATCATCTTTCATCAAGGAGTGACATCCCTTCATCTTCATGTATGGGATTTGTCTGGTCTATCACATTTTTGAGCCAGACTATTTGATCATCTAGCTTTCTTTCTGTTCTACTCTTATTGCCACTCCAACTCTTCCGTGTACCAGTGTAAATGGTGTGTGTATCCTCATTGGTCTGTCTATCACCATTTTCCCCTTGGCTGACCTACATTACAACACCTTCACATGGCTCTTTGACTATGGCTTGTTTGTCTCTACCAATGTGGATTATTGGTAAAAATATCTACCACATTCTGTCTTTCCCAATGCCACAGAATATTTTGTTCATCTTTCCTTACTACCATCTTTTATTCCTTCCTAATCCACAGATCCTCTTGTCCTACTCCCTTGCCAAACTGGGACCTGGATATAGTTCTTCACACTCTCACCCAGGACCCTTTCAAACCTCTTACCACTTGCTCCCTATATCATCTTTCTCTCAAAACGTATTTCCTTCTCCTTCTTGCCCATGGTTGCTGTTGTTCTGACATCATAGATTCCTCCCAATATCTCTACCACCACACTTACCTTCTTTCTTTACCCCCAACCATTCCTTTCTTCTCAAGACTTCATCTGCTAGGGAAAATAGACACACATTTCTCCCATTTCCCATTCCTCTGTATCTCCCACCTATGATTGTTTTGACCCAGACAGACTTGTATGGCTTGTACAGACTGTTTGTTGTTATCTATCATGCACTTCCTCCTTTTGGGGTTCTCATCACCACCTTTTCATTCTCTAGACCCTTACCAAATGGATCCACCAACTCATCCATCTGGTTTACTCCTCTTTGGAAGTTATGATTCTCAGCTCTTTCAGGTCTGCTCTCACCAGATTCGACACCTTAAACATTATCTTGCAGCCCATTTTCATCATTCTCTAGAGAAGATTCTCCAGGTTGGCATATAGACAACCCCACACACCTTCAACCACTATCTCCACCACCTTGCTGTCTCCAATAGCCATCATTCAATCCACCTCTTGACTTTCAACAAGTGAGAGTACTTATACTTTTCTTACAACTAACTTACTGTAGGATCCCAATAGGTGGCTAGTGCTGTTTCCTAAAAGTTGCATTGAGCCAGGATAATGGAAAGTAGTCATACCATCCATCATAGTCTTACACGTGCCCACTCCGATATGGAGTGTTCCGCAAGACCACTTGAGGTTTCCTTGTGGTATTTCAATATATATCTATATTACATTTTATGTCCAATTCAGACCATACATATTCCATAGTCTGTCATGAAAAAATCTAGCACCAGAGTTCTGTATTTACCCACTTTTTTTGGATAGTGCTTGCCAGCTTTTAAAAATGCGATATTGTAATCACCCATTGCACTGTTTCCAGTGAAAGATCTGAAGGATTGATGGGGATTCAGGCACATTCTCCAGGTCTCCCCTATGTGAATTTTCTCCCCCTTGTTGAGTGGAACTCAGGAGACCCTTGCCAACTTCCAACCACTAGGATGATGGACCATGGAGAATACTCATTGATTGGAACCTTCCCAATGGGGCTAGAACAAGGGGTTGCTGTATGATGAGAAGTGGAGGCTTGGGTGACACCGGAGTGTAGTGCAGTTCACCCCATATATATAACTATGATACATCAAAATCTTCAAGTGGACAAATGCTATAAATCTCTATATCAATCTTTATATGTTATTTTATCTCCCCAGTCTTCCTTCTTCAGCCAAAATCTGTTCAGTAGAGTTGATGTGCAAACTCTTTTCTTTTTCTTGTCCATTTTACATTGTACTGCAAAAAAGGAAAACCCACTCCCACACCATATACATAAGTGACTTATCACTCACACATCCTACTCCTACTGCAGGTATGGGGCCTGTAGTGACTGATGGTCAAGTAGAGGTTATACTGACATGATTCTGCACTGTGCCCTCTTCCCACAGCTGGAATGGACCCCTTAGTGGTTGATGGTAGAGGAGGTGAGCAGAGAGAAAGTTATCACAAGTGCCCTTCTCCCACAGCTAATTTTGACCCCTGGTAGATGAGGTGAGCACACAAGGTATGGTCTGAACGAGCCATAACTTCACTACACATATTGGCTGTTCAACATTTTGTGTGCAAGTACTCGAACATTATATACATGTTCTTCCTGTAATTGTGATACATTTCTCACTTTTCATCTATTACTCTTCTTATACATGAGCGAAGGATATACTTTTGATGAGACAAGATGTGATCTACTGCAGGTGTAACCCTGTGGAGTCCCTGCTATCAGGTGTCACAGCCCCATGAAGGGAGCTGATATATAAGTAATCTCTGCACCAGTGCCTCCACCATCTCAGTGTGAGATTTTAGCTATTCTGTGTGAGAGATGAGTTTCCAAAATTAACATTGAAAATGTATTTCTTATAGATACCTCCACACATGTTCTCGCCTATCCTCCCCACTTCCCAGTGCAGTTTATTTATTGCTTTGTCAAAGAATGAGCATCCACAGGTGAGAATGTAGTGGGTGTTATTGTGCATGGAGGTGTGTCACACCCATATTCACATGGTTTCACATCAGATTAGGTGGAAGTTTTCACAAGGTTTGCAAATCTCTTTGGCATATGATGCAAACTCAAGAGTAAAATAAGCTATTCTGTGTCTGGAGGTGAGAATATATCAGAAATACGTTTTCAGGTAAAGAAAGTGTTAACTTTATTAGTATTCTTTAAGCATATTTAGCTAAAATCTAGTGATATTGAAAATTTGTGCTATGGATAATAGGTACATTGTTATAAACCATTGTTTTATGTTTAGAATGGCTCATAATAATATTATAATGAGACACCAGCAATTTTAGTTTATCAAATTCTATTTTAATGTTGTAATTCACTATTGGTGATTTCAAATGATTTTGAATAACTATGGCCAACATACATTTAAAGCCATTTGTATTAAATTTAGGACTATGAAGACTTTGAATTGGCAAATGAAGATGATGAACTTATGAAGTTCTTGAAGTTAGAAGACCAAGTTTCTAAGGAAGATATTACATCAACTGAAACTAAATTTCAAGCTACAGAGCCAGAAAACGCAGATGAATTAATTTTTCAAAATGGCACAGGATCTCGAGAGGTTTCTGAACCAAAAGAAGAAGTGAGACTTAAACTTCTTTACTTTGTTGTTGTTGTAGTTGTTTCCCTTATTTTATACCTTTTCAATATACATGTGTCTTTTAATTCAAACAAATTTATTAATATGTTAATGTTTGTGTCGCTACATTTATATACAGGAAACAAGTTTATTTTAAATATTTTTGTATCTAGAAACAATTGTGGAGTCATGCAAACATACAATGGCATATTACAAATATCTTAAAATTGATTCATCATCTTTAAGTAATGGTAGGACTAGGAACTGTAGATTTAAGACTTGGTAGGGTAGAAGTTGTTTGCAAATTCGTCAGTTGTATTTTTTGAACAGGGGGTGGTCAGTTTTTGGAATAGGTTGTCTTGAGATGTTGTAAATACCAATAGGATTGGAAGAATTCAAGAGAGGGCTTATAAGTACTTGTGGAGTCAATGCTGGATATAAACAGATAGGTGTTTGATGAAATTAATGGGACAGCCACGTGGGGCAAGGAGACCCTTGCTGTCCTTCGGATGTTATATTGGAAACAAATGTGTGGAATTTGCTAATCCATTAATTATTGAGCTAGTTAATAGATTAGGTTCACCTAATTGAGCATTCTCACATTATAAAGTCAACATAATCCATTAGGGGTGCTGCAATCAGTATTGTCACACTTTCTGTCCACCACATTGTTATCGTTCATATAAAGATTCCTTGAGCTTGCTAAACATATTAATTGTTCTCACACTGGTCACACATTTCCATTTCTGGAACTACTTGTTCTTATTGATGAGGAGAATATGGTGGACCCACTGGTACACAAAATTCAAACAGCGATAAATAAGACGTTTGCAACAAATGTGATTTTGTTTTCAATACATGTTCTGTATAGTTACACAATGTTTCATCTATCTTTAGTATGTCTTCCATGTTGAACATTAAATAATAACATGTTAGACAATCACACTATGTTATCTAGTGTTTTATTTTCTGTTTCTTTAAGATAAAATATCATTAGATCAACTGGCATTTATGCTTTTGAATTTATTTGAAAATACAACCTTTTACTGTCAATCTGAATTTAGGAACACTTCTTAGTGTTATCTTGAAGTTCGTAGACTGGGCCTAATGTAGAACCTAATTGTGTAAAATTTTGTTAAATGTTGCATAATTCTTCAGATTTTTCCTCTTTCATATGCCATGGATATCATTTTAAATATGGAATGTGGTAGACTAATCCTTTAGGAATTATGGTGTATATTGTTAAATAATTTGTTTACAAATAATGTCATTAAACTTGTAGGTCACTGAGTCTTCCAAAAAAGAAGTTACAGAAGAGGAAAATGTATCTGAAGAACACCAGGCAGCAACTGAAGAAGAACCTGAAACAAAGGAAGGTGAGGCTATTTCAGAAGGTGAATGCTTGGGAGAGGAAGAGGAGAAACATGAGCAACGTATAGGCAATGAAGAAAATGTAACAGGCAAAAGTGAGGATTATAAGAAGGATGTTGAGGAAGAGTGGGTGGGGGATGATGAAAAAGAATTAGTTGAAGATAATCTAAAAACAAAATTACAAGAGAATCATGTTAGTGAGGAATCTGAGGAAGAAGAAGAGAGTGAGGAAGAGTCAGAGAAAGAGTGACTCTAAAATTGCAGTATTTTAACTTAATTTCATGCTGCTTCAGTAACAAAAGCATTTAATTTTGTCCCATCCATTTTCTGCAAGTTTTATTTTTTCTTAAGTTACCTTTGATGATTCACATTAATTCAGCTTCATATAATGAAATGGAAGAAAAATTCTAGGTTAACTTAATTATCATAATTTATATAAATATAAAAGGATTCAAAAGTTCTTTTGAACATTTGAGAGTAAAAAAAACAAACAAGAAAAAATAAGATGTTCGTTAATAGTGCATTAGGACTTGACAAGTTTTACACACCATAAAATATTGAGCAATAGATATGTAATTTTTTTTTCTCTGATTATTACTTTGATTATAAGAAGGTATGATATTAATGATATATGTAATGAGATATTTACTTATAACTTCAATACTGGGGTCTAAACATGAAACTGAAAGATGTTATAAAACTTAAAATAATACACTAATTTCAGGGAAAACGTAATGTTTACATTTTTGCCAGAATATTTAAACAAAATTCAGTGATAACGTACTGTTTTTATAGCTTAAGTATTTGGAAAATAAGATGCAACAGATTCAGAGCACAAAATTTTAATCAGTGTGTAATTATCTCTATAATATTTTATAATTGTAAGCTGTGTTTATAAATCCAAGTCAATACTGTACAGTAAGTGGTTTTTGGTAGATCTTGAAATTAAATGAGTTTACTAAAAATAAGATTATTCTCCCCCAAATAAAATTTTTGATTGTAATATGAAGCAAGCAAACACTTAGAAATATTATAATGTAAATTTTTCAACTTTGTGAACAACATAACTTGGTCTTGCAAGCATATTTCAGTGTGGTATTTAGTAGATTTAGTAACTAAGTATTTACTAATTTAAAATTAGTTTAGTTGTAGGTAGGTGTATCTTATACGTTTTGGCAAACTTGCCTTCTTTGTAGGAGCTCCTCTGGATGTGGTGGCAGGAGTATACATTTCTTAAATAATTATTTGTAAGATGAAACCCAATAAGTTTCTTTTTAATTTTCTACAATATTTACCACAATTCAGCTCAATGGTTAATAATGCATGGACATCAAGATCTCTGGAAAAGATGGAGTCTCACAAGCTTGAAGGTTGGCTTGTCTTGGTACTATTCTGTCATCTTATTTAATTCTGTAAATTCAAATTAAATAAGAATGACCATGCCATATAATTATATATATGGACAAACAAATTTTGATTTTTCAGTTGGTATATGTATAATTACACCCACTGAATATTAAATCTATATTTTTTTGTAGGATCTGACAATGGAAATTTACTGGGTTCTTTGAAATTGATATCTCTCATAATTCAGAAAGAATTTTATAAATATATTGATCAATATATTAAAACAATAGGCATGCGTAGTGTTTAAAACACTGAAATTGTATTATTTTTGTAGCCTGCTTTATCTTGTTTATATATACACCTTTATACTCTCTCATTATAATGGATTACTTGAAGTATCTGACTTTCTAGCTAGATACATACAAACTTCTTTGGGTGGCATTCTCTCATCATCCTAACTCTGCTGATATTGCTTGAAACTACAGTTTATGTATAGCCATTTTAGAGTATTTATTACCTAACGTACATGGATACAGTTTCATATCGCAGTCAATTTCTTATAATTCTGTTATAACATTTAAATAAGAGTTAGATTTAAGCCCAACTAAATCATCTATAGGTTCAAGTATGTGTAGAAAGTGGCTCTGAATACAGGTAAATTGATGTTCTAGATGGAAAAACTTATAAATGTTTGAAATCATTCTGTGCTTGATATTTAAGGTCAGGTGCTTACGTAAACCTTATCCAGTGAAATATACTCAGTGTATTTTGAGTTATTAATTATCAAGTCCCATACTTCTAACACTGCATTTGTTTTATTACATGACAAGTTTCTTTAGTTGTTCATGTGTTTTTACTTGTAAAAGTATTAATTTATTATTTTTATCTCTTTAGCATGATGAAGTGACTTACCCAAGTTGGTTCATATTGCCCGTTGCTGAGGAGCAAGTGATCAGTGTGACATCATTTGCATGGAAATGTTGAAGCTTGAAATAGAACTGATTTGTGAACTTTTTTTTTCAATATATGCAAACCCACTCATTAAAACTGTAAACAGAGGAGTACAACACTTTCATCAGCTGAGTGAAATATTATTTGACCTTTAGAATTTTGATGAAAAACATCTGTGTTATGCATTTTAGAAATCATTGTAAATGTTTCTCAGAACAGTTATTGAGTGGGTTTGCAAACTTTTATTAACACAATTTACTGATAAAGCATTGATTTCTACTTACATCTATTATTATACATATGTGTACTAATTCAGGCATGGTTAATAATTAATCTTCATCTTTGTTGTTTTTTCCAGATTTAATTAACATTAGCTTTATCAGTAACATTTGACTTGTGATTATTAACAGTGACCTCTTTGCTTTTGTAGTCATTGGTGTAATTGTCCTTATATGTTCATGCATGCAAAAATCTTGAAATATTAATGAAAATATTTCCCCAAAATTCAGCTCAGTGATGGATTATAATTTTCTAAATACTGGGTTTGGATTTCGTAGTAGATAACCAAAATTAACTCGCCCTTATTTTTGTATGATTGATAATTTCACACACATGTAAACATAAAATTTGTTACAATAACAAATCCTTAAGCTCACAATAATTATTGTCTGGGTAAAAAATACGTAAACATTTTATTTTAAAAAATGATGTTTTTCAATCTTCTACATGTGTAATCAAAATACAACCAGTGCTGAAAGACAGATTTTTTACTTACATTAATTAGAATTCAATGACGAAAGCAAGGAATCATTGTGTGAAAGAAAATTGAAATTAAATAATTCTATTGAACCTTAAATAAAATTTAGCAATATTCACATCAAAATCTGTTTGGAGGCAAGGAAAACCTCTCTTTCATGAAGTTTCCAATCCAAGACTAAAGCCTTTAATTTTTGAATATATCGCTGTCCTTGTTAAGGATTTCAGAGTTTTGCTTAAAATGTTAGTAAAGCATGTATGTAATTAAAGTCAAATATTAAATTTATCATTGGAACACAATTCGTAGTGTTGGATTACCTTGAAGGACAGTATATAATTTTTTGACTTACATATAATTTGAAATCATGCGTACTTACTGGTAATATCTTTTAGTCACATATGTGGTTGTGAAAAACGAAAAGACTTAATACACACGAACCAGTATCTAACGTAGTTGACTTTACTAGCTTTAATTGTTTTTAACAAACTTCCTGCAGTTATTTCTGGTTTCATTAAGCAGTATTTCAAATGAATTTTATTAATAAAAAGTACAGAACTCGAATGAAAAATATTTGTTTGTCTTGAATGATTGGAAAAATTCTGTTAAGTTACTTCATTATTTTGAACCTTTCATGTTTGTGCCACATGAACAATGCTTTTTAAAGTTGAGTAGCTTATACAAGTGTGCAGGCTTAAAATGATAAAAGTTTTAATTTTCTTAATATTTCTTTTTTTAAGTATAAAGTAAACATTTCTAGCCATATTGAAAACATAATGAGAATTATCAGTTCAGTTTCAACTTGTTTTTGTAGTGTCATTAATACAATTTTATAAATGACAAACGTATCTCTTGTATATTTTTTTTTGTGCCATTTTAATTAGGTAGTTCGTGAAAGACATTTAATGAAAACAACGGAAGAAGTTAATATTTTTTTCACCTAAAGTATTTTTCATATTACCTTTTGCAGAAATGATTCTCAGTTTTCCTACGATAGCTGTTATGTACTATGTAACACAGTTATCCGTAAAAATCAAGATAAATTTTACGTTGGTGCTAGTCAGTTATTCTTGTTGTGGACACAAAGAGGTGATTCTCATTGAAAAAGGTGGAGGAAGATCTCTGCCTGTTTTCATTGAATTTAATTGCTATTCAATTTCTAAAACCTACAATTAGAAGATCCTAGTGGCTTACTCTCAGATAGGCTGTCTGGAACAAATATTCTTAAGTATTCTAATTAGTGTAATAACTTAGAAATCCGTTTTTGAAAATTATGATATTTTTGCAGCTGTTGTTAATGTATAACATAATTTGAATTTGATAAGTTATATGAATGGACAGTTTTGTAGTTGTTAGTATGCTTTCATTGACTATTGAAATTATTCTATACTTAGTGGTAGGTATTAATGTTTTTTTTTTAACATTATACTCTGATATAATTCTATATTCTCATGTGTGCTCAAAATATTTTTTGACGTGTTTGTATCAGTTTGCTTCACTGCCAGCTTTGATAGTTTTAAACATTTTACACTCCTGGTATCGGAGTAATGTTTGTACTGTAATATTTAATGAACACTTCATTATTAATCGTTTGCATCAAAATATTTTGATACTGAAAGCAGAATGCAGTGAAAATTAATGCTGTTTTTTTTTTCAAATATAAAAAGTGTGATGAGCATACAAAATTAGGTATTAGGTCAAAACTTAATAATGCTTCTTAAAATTTGTAATTGATGATCTAATGTAGTTTACATTATAGTTACATATTGAAATATAATACAAAAATAAAACATTCTCTAACTTTTGAAGAGTAAACAAAAATCGTATCATCATTTCAATTTGATGTATGATTATGATATGCTAATCTTGAAAGCATGAGGTATGATATACATATATAATTATAAACTACAAGTGTTTATAATGTAAAACCTTCTGTGCCATTAGTTTTCAGTTTTAGTATGAATCTACATTGGACACATTACTTTATTGTAGCTTGTAAATCTTTGTTTTCAGTGATTTAGGATTAAGGCTCCTTGTCAAACTTTTTTTTGTTTTTAGAACTATATATTTTTCCTTTTTATTATTTTTATTCAGTTTTATCTGTTCCTAACTTTAAAAGGTGATTATTGTTAATTTACAAGGTTATATTTATTCTTAACATTTCTACTAAATTTAAGAATATTATGAGCTTTATAAAATGAGTAATCAGACTATACTGTTTAATTATGTTTAATATATCGGGATAACATATAAAACCAAAGGTATTGATACAGGTGAAGAACCAAATGGCATGAGTTTGTAAAATAACTTTGATTAGATGTATATTTAAAAACAGTTGAATTAATTGTTTCTCTAACTGAAGTTTCTATAATTAAGAATCACAAAATTAGATAGATTAGATTTACATTAACACGTGTGAAATCTTCATTGTCCTTTATAAACAAATGACGATAATGTATGCAATTGACTCGCATAAAATGATATAAAAATCGAATTAGCTTTGGAAGAGTATATACGAATTGTTTCTTAGAACTTCCATCTATTAAAGAACAGGGACTGAGTTACTTATTAGGTGTTTATTTCTGCTGGTATCTTTGTGCTTTGCACCTGTATATATATATGAATTATGAATAAAATCAATAGTTCAAACCTTCGCCACAGTTTATTCTCTGTTGTTGTTGTTGTTACATATATATTGTTACACAATATATCAACAATTGGGTTGTGTAATTCGTGGTTCTCAATTAATAATAACTAACACAAATTTTACGTTGCCGAATAGAAACACTACTTGTCCTCAGTTAAATATTGACAAGATGCCAATCTGTCGTACTGACTTTTAACACTCATAATTACTTCACATGAATGAGTATAAGAAAAAATAAAGTTGTGAAAAACTAGTCGTTAATTTGTCTGTATATATGTATGTGTTCGTGTATATGGTTATGCTTATTGTTGAACAGTTCTTTTTTAATATAATAATTGCATGTATAACAATGGAAAAACTTAAGGCGGATGAAATTACTGCTAATAAGTACTGGAATAGCGCAAGGAATCTTCATCGGACAGACACTTATCAATATGACGAAATATCAGACTATATTAACAATATGAGACTTGCATGAAATATGAATTTAGAAATTATATTACTAAACAAAAAAAATATGGTTACTCGTACTTGTAATATGCGTGTCAAAAAATTGAGGTAAAAACTGGCAGATAGTTTGAACATCACGTACAGATAAGCCACTAATCATTTGTAAAATTTCTAATGACATAGTGGTAGGCTTTTTACGTGTATTTTGTGATACAGTTTCATCATTAAATTTTACTTCTAGTAAAAGTACTTGTCAGCTACTTGAATTTAGGCATAAAGCTTTTCATATCTTAATGCTTCAGAATTCATGCCCGTTTTTTTTTCTCTTCCTATTCCATTTAAGCTGTTTAAATATAAAATTCTATAGAGCAGGGTTTGATTATATTTAAATATAAAAAATATATTACTATAACTTGTTTTCTACAAGTTAAATTGTATATAATTATATTAACACTTTATAAATCTCCGCCATTCAATAATTACGTTTCTCTTTCTACCTGCCCCCACCCACCCAGTGGCACAGCGGTATGTCTGCGGATTTACAACGCTAGAAACCGGGTTTCGATACCCGTGGTGGGCAGAGCACAGATAACCCATTGTGTAGCTTTGTGCTTCATTACAAACAAACAAACTATTTTACCCTGCCCCCCAGTGGCACAGCGGTATGTCTGCGGACTTACAACGCTAGAAACCGGGTTTCGATACCCGTGGTGGGCAGAGCACAGATAACCCATTGTGTAGCTTTGTGCTTAATACCAAACAAACAAACAAACTAATCAAACAATAAAATACACGTTGTGTATTAAGATGGGATTATTCATTAAAAAACTAAAACTAATTGATTAAAATGATTTAAAATATTCAAAACCCTAACAAAATGGTCTGTATCATCAGCACGAGAATGTAATAAACCAAAAACATCAACATTTAAAGAAAGGATTAGGTAGAATTATAAACACCACAGGAAAACTGGTTTTACTTTCAACCATCTAATTTTATAAAACTATTC
>NW_013668676.1:39778-41281 GCF_000517525.1 Limulus polyphemus | reverse complement strand
AACATTTTGATTTATCGTCCATCCAAAATTGTCCCCCCAGTGGCACAGCGGTATATCTGCGGACTTACAACGCTAGAAACCGGGTTTCGATACCCGTGGTGGGCAGAGCACAGATAGCCCATTGTGTAGCTTTGTGCTTAATTACAAACAAACTGTTTCTACCTAGAACGAAATAATGTGTGACAATGAATTATTTATTTAGGTATTGTTACCATAAGTCAAGTTAAAACTATTGAATTTTATTTGCACGAAAAGACGAATGGAAATTACTGCTTTTTGAACAAAATTTTAGAAACGGACGAGAAGATAAGATTACGCCTTTTTCTTTTCATAAATAAGTAAAATTACAGGCTGACAACTACTGACCTCATTCGTTCTTAAGATATAGACCGTTACTCGAGATGGTTCAAATAAAATTCAGAACAGAATATTCCATTTCTTTGTTGATTTTCACACGGATTTGAACCCGGTTGGTTATTAGGACCCCACTTGCCAGGCACATCGCCATAGGGTGACACAAGCGTGATCTAAACACATTTTTGTGATCTGAGTGTATGTTTGAAAGGGCCGTTATATACCCTTCCCAAAGGTGATCAATTTTCTATACCATCATACAACCTATATACGAAACGCTGGACAATGTCAAGCTGTAATTATGATACATGCCGTTCCACCTTGGCTTGCTGATTTTCATATTCAAATTTGTTTTAATGTAAGTTACTCAACTGTGTAGCTTGCGTAATTTAGGAGCTCGTTTATCGAGATGTGAAGGTAAAGGCTATAATTGTTTATTTGTTTAATTTCGTGAAAAGGTATTCGAGGGCTATCTGCGCTGGTCGTCCCTGATTTTAAAGGGAGGCAGCTAATAGTGGGATTAACCGTTATATATAACGTCCTCACAGCTGAAAGGGCAATCATGTTCGGCAATGGGTTTCGATTCCATGACTCGTAGATTGCGACTCGAATTTCCTGATCACTAGGTCATGCCCGGCCTATGGTTATGATAATGAAAGTCATCTTTCCTTCGCTGGTTGATTTATTTATAGTGACTCTATTTTTGTGACTGGTGTATGGTATAATATGATTTGGTTTCCGAAAAAGGGACTTCATTTTCCTGTTAACACATTAAGTTGGGTTTTATTTATTTACTTTTACACTCAATCTCTTGCGGCAATTTGATGAAATGTACGCAAATATTGCATTATATTCAGCATTCGGTTTATTTGATGTTGTTTGAATGCTTATGATATTGTTATTTCTGATTGTATGTGTTTTTATCTTTGTCCAGATCTAGCATGAAACAATATATCGGGCAGACGGTAGCACTACCTATGTAGGGATGGCTCGGATTGTTCATCGAAATGGTATTTTAAATATCACCTTAATAGGTCATTAGGCCCGCCATGGCCAGGTGGTTAGGGCGCTCGACTCGCAATCTGAGGGTCGCTGGTTCGAATCCCCATCACACCAAACATGCTCGCCCTTTCAGCCGTGGGGGCGTTA
>NW_013668676.1:33712-39004 GCF_000517525.1 Limulus polyphemus | reverse complement strand
ATAACAGATCATTGTTGGTGAAAGTTGTTTGATGTGGAGAGTTTCTTTAATTAATAATAACAGATCATTGTTGGTGAAAGTTGTTTGATGTGGAGAGTTTCTTTAATTAATAATAACAGATCATTGTTGGTGAAAGTTGTTTGATGTGGAGAGTTTCTTTAATTAGTAATAACAGATCATTGTTGATGAAAATTGTTTGATGTGGAGAGTTTCTTTAATTAGTAATAACAGATCAGTGTTGGTGGAAGTTGTTTGATGTGGAGAGTTTCTTTAATTAATAATAACAGATCAGTGTTGATGAAAGTTGTTTGATATGGAGAGTTTCTTTAATTAGTAATAACAGATCAGTTTATGTCCTATTTCTTCACAGTGGTAGTTTTACAAAACTTTCTCTGATGTGGTTGAAGAAAGTGCGACTAAACGTAAACATTTTGCAGAAAATCTATAGATAGTTCTAATATATATTTGAAGGGAAAATAAGATCAGTATAATTCAAAACAGTTTATGCAGACTTAATATGAGATAAAGGCCTGTGGTATAGTAAATAACAACTAAAGTTGTTTATGTTGCCTGACTCTCAGAGATTGGTATTATGTAGGACCTATCAAACAAGACAGGTTTATTCAAATTAGATCAAAAGACCGAGAGACATATTATCAATAAAAATGTTTGCGACTTAGATAATTATAGATTTACATTAATTGAAAATCGTTTAGAGTCGGGAGAGACATACTGGTTAGTGTGCCAGATTTTGTATCTGAGGGTCCATGGTCGTGGGTGCGTTATCAGACTGACTTTTAAACAGACACGAGTAGCTCAAGAGTTGTCTGTCGGTGGGTACTGTTGAGTAGTTAGTTGGCTTCCCTTTAGGCTATCGGTTCAAGGGATGTCTATGTGCAGCTAGCCCTTACATAGCTTTGCGCGAAAAGTCTGAAATAAAGAAAGCCAATCAGCCAATTAATCTGTAGTAGTAAAAGGATAATGACGTGTAAAATAGCTTTGGATATAGTACTGGTTAGCCATAATCCAAACAATTAAACATTAAATTATAAAAGGCATCAAAAGAAGCAATAATGCTCTCTTATCCTGTGATTTATTTTTAAAAGTTAATTTATATCAAGTTGAAAATATTGAAGTGAAAACATTTGTTTAATATTATGTTATAATTTTAGTGTACACCCTGGTTTCTTTGGTGTTGCGTAATGATGTCTATGGTGTAATGATGCCTAATGTTGCGTAATGATGTCTATGAAATAATTTTTCTGGTGCTGTGTAATTGTTCCTTTGGTGCCATTTCCTCTTACTATATCTTCTACCGCATTATGAATTCATGATATATTATATTTCAATTAAATCTGTAATTTTAATGCCTTCCAGTGGCACAGCGGTATGTCTGCGGAATTATACCACTAGAAACCGAGTTTCAATACCCGTGGTGGGCAGAGCACAGATAGCCCATTGTGTAGCTTTGTGCTAAACAACAACTGCAATTTTAATATTTGCAACTAGTAACTAGTAATATCATAATTACTCCACTAAAATTTATAATGGACTAAATGTTTGTTTGATGATAATGCTCGGAGACGGCTTGAATGGGTAATGAAGAAAAACTTTAACATAACAGCAAATATACGACGTTTCGACAAGGTTCTGTCATCATCATCATCTCTAAGCATTTCTCAAAGTGGATTCCTCGTCATCGAGTTTCTTTGTTGAATTTCGCCGAAAGCTACTCGAGTGTTATCTGTTAGTTTCGAGAGAGGGCAGTAAGTCAACACCATCCACCGACAACTCTTATGCTACTCTTTATTCAACGAATAGTGGGACTGTCGTGACATTATAACACCCTATGACTGAAAGGGCGAGCATTCAGTGATGGGTTTCGATCCCGCAACACATAGATTTTATTCAATTGCCCTAATCACCAGGCCATGCGAAACCATAACAAATTAATGTTACATGAATAACTGTTTATTAATTGATATATCTGAGAAAAATTATCCTGTGAAATTTTAGATTTTTATATCACTTGCATGTTTGACAACTGTTGTTATAAATTAATGTGTTTAACGCTTTAAACCAAAATATAAAGAAATAATAAAATAAAATGCTTTAAAAGATCCAAGACTAACAGGTGAAATAGTGAAAGATCGGTACGATGGTTTGTGTTCATCTTTTTTGAAACAGTGTTCATTTACCTCCACGCTCCTAGAAACAAAATACTTACAAAACGCGATAATTGTATCTTAAGAATTTCTTGCTCAATTTAAATCAATAGAAGCCCAATCTATACACATCTGCAACACTACTGCCAGGAAGTTATTTATAGAAATTAAAGCACATATTTAGACCCTGTGTAAAAAAAAAACACCACGGGTATCGAAACCCGGATTCTAGCGTTGTAAGTTGGTAGACATATCGCTGTGTCACTGTGATGAGGTGACGTATAACGATTTTAAGATTCATTATCAAGATCATCACAAACAAAACTACGCTCGAGACGATGGTTGCAAATTTAGCAACAGAATTACGGTGTATGGTTAAATACTGATATATTATTTTTAAGGAAATACAAAAAAAAATCAACTGAAGGCTATTAGTTCAAAAATTATAATATTTTACTGAAATTTGTTCATATAATAATTCTGAACAACCTAGTGTATCAAAAAATATAAGAGATGCCGACTATAATTTTAGGAATTTCAATGAAGGGCATATGGCCAAAACGTTAATTATACATTCTGTACTTTAACAACTTTTATATTTTCAGATTGTTAGTTGTATTTGTTTATTTTCGGTGCTATACATATAATTTTAAGAACTTATCAACAATAATCTAAATATTGAATTGGAAGAACACAATTTAAAGTTACCGCATTTCGGCTTATGGCTTTAGGCAGTATGAAGTTTTTTCTTTGTTGTTGTTTTTTTTTCCTCATAGAAAGATGAAGTTGGCTACACATGAGATTTAAAACGACATTTCCAGTTCTGAGTACAATATTATCCAATATAATGGAAATGTGTATACCATAATCAAGGAAGAATAACAGATATCTTGGCTAGACGAATGTATTTATTTTCTGCAATAAGGTTATACAAAAACAACATTTTAACCAGGTGACTATAATGACTTAAGATCCTAATAAGGAATGGGTGAATACATCGTTACGTAAGACAGGTTTATTTACATACTTACACGTGGATGCACGTCAGATGCTTCGATACAAAAACCAAGTCTTAACAAGTATATACACACTGCGTGACACAAATTAGGTTGGGTTTAAATCTTGCAAAGATACCGTGACATTTTATACTGCAAAAACAATGCAATATTTCAATTTGTCGTATGGAAAACACATAAAACAAAAGTCATAAGGAAAACACACAGAAACAAAAGAACGACTTGACCTTTGTCGGAACATCATGAATGATGTAGATTTCATAGATTCGTTGGTAAAAGAGTAGCCCAAGAGTTAGCGGTGGGTGGTGATGACTAGTTGCCTTCCCTCTAGTCTTATACTGCTAAATTAGTGAATGCTAGCGCAGATAGTCCTCGTGTAGCTTTGCGTGAAATTAAAAAACAAACAAACATTTTGGACTGGACAAAAAAAAATTACCACTGCTTACATTTTACTTTGACTTTGGATTTATGATTTTACAAAATTAGCTCTGTTTCATGCAAATAGGAGCTGTTTCTTATATAATATATATCAGGAAATCCAAAAACAAACATTTACAATTATGGTAAAATGTATCGCTCATTAACAAACCAACGATCACTATAAATGTAAAAGACGTAAAGAACATCATTAGATTTTATTCTGTATTTAAGACGATTTCTTTGTCCAACTGCTACGTATATAATGCACCACCACTGTAATTATCAGGCAGGATTTAGAAATACAAACTATTACTTAGTCTGAAAACTGGGCCAAGAGTGGCCCAGTGGTTATCGTGCCGGACTGTGAATATCATTCACGACCCATCACCGTAAAAGAAAACATCACGCTCAGCACTTTGTGGTCGTGGATGCGTTATAAGAGTGACGGCCAAAACCCACTTTTCAGTGATACACGAGTAGCTCAAGAATTGGCAGTGTTTGATGTTGAGTGGCTGCTTCCATCTAGAGCAAAATTAAAGGACGGTTAACGCATTTAGCTCATGAGTGGCTGCTTCCATCTAGAGCAAAAATTAAAGAACGGTTAACGCATTTAGCTCATGAGTGGCTGCTTCCATCTAGAGCAAAATTAAAGGACGGTTAACGCATTTAGCTCGTGAGTGGATGCTTCCATCTAGAGCAAAATTAAAGGACGGTTAACGCATTTAGCTCATAAGTGTCTGCTTCCATCTAGAGCAAAATTAAAGAACGGTTAACACATTTAGCTCATGAGTGGCTTTTCGCGAATATTCGAAAACGAGCAGTCTGAAAACTATGAAATCAAACAACATGAAGCCATATTCACAACAAATTTATTCTTGGTATGCAGATTAACTAATAAGTAACCGAATCAGAGACAAATAACTATCCATGAAAAATAACAGAATTATTGCTAGTAAGCTGAAGACTTTTTAGTTTCGTGTATGTTCTTTACTTATAAATAATTATGCGTATGGTACTTGAAATGCTGTTTGCTCATCAGAGATAACATAAGAATTTAAAGAAGAGGTACTGTTAACATTACCATTAAATTTTCTACATTGTTCAGTGAACACTGTTTGAAAGATTGTATCATCAAAATTGAGTATTTAGGTTAAAAAACGTGAAGTCATTCTGTTCTTGGATCTATCACATGTTATTGAAATAGACCTGTTTCGGTTAATCGAAACCCACATAGCTACTACGGACAAGGTCAAACCAACTACCCAGAATAAGTCTTTTATAATGGTTAGTTGTAATATATGTCATGTGTATGATGTTTGTAATGCCCTGATTTGCAAAAGCGTAAATTTTTCTAATAAAAACTATACGTTAGTTTATAGTTACATAATAAACTTCAGTGCCAGTCAACTTTTATTACGTATGAGAACAGAAGCTATTAAATACTTCTAAAAATATATATATCGAAGAAGCTATACATTAAATATTAGCTCTATATTAAAATATTTTCTCTCAGACTTATCGTATTTCGGCCGCTGAATTCAAATGAGGTTAATTATATTTCCTTGTAAAGAAATCTTACATATTTATAGGATTTAAATATCTATTAAACATCAGTCTATATTTTCTAATAATAATATCCCTCCTCCCCCCCCCCCCCCTGGCGGGGGGGGCCGTTTGCTGATTTTCAACCC
>NW_013668676.1:31509-33293 GCF_000517525.1 Limulus polyphemus | reverse complement strand
TTCTATACCCGTTGTGGGCAGAGCACAGATAGCCCATTGTTGAACTTTGTGCTTAACTTCAAACAAACAAATAAGCTAGAGGGCATATGACGTTAAAGTTTATTTTTAAAATTCTCTATTTTAAGTAAATGCCACTGTATTTCAACACTGACTTAAAATGATTCAATCTTCTCCGAACAAACTTGTAATTTTTTTTAAATGTTTATGTTTTTACATCAGCGGAATACTCACAGTGGAAGGAGAGGGAATGATGAACATGTCAAAAATTATTTTATTATTACTATTCGTACTTCAAAATTAGCCCATCAGTGGCAGAGCGGGATGTGTCTGCGGACTTGTACTATTAGAAACCAGGTTTCGATACTCGTAGTGGGCAGAGCACAGACAGCCCAATTTGTAGTTCTGTGCTTCACTACAAACAAACAACTTCAAAATTACAGCCGGGTGTGCCCGGATTGTGAATCTAAAAATTCATCTTTCGCGACCATTACCGCACAAATGCGCCCCGCCCTTTGGGGCCATGGCAGTTTTAAAATATTATACTATAAAAGTAGAGCAAAAGTTGGTGATGGTTGTTGCTGTTTAGTTTATTTTATTTGTTTGTTTATTTGAAGTTAAGCACAAAGCTACACAATGGGCTATCTGTGCTCTGCCCACCAGGGGTATCGAAACCCGGTTTCTACAGTTGTAAGTCCGCAGACATACCGCTGGGCTACTGGGGCGCTGGTGTTGTCTAGCTGCCTTCCTTCTAGTCAGTCAGGTCAGAATTATAAATATCTATGCGAGTATTTGAAAAGTTCCTTTTGTTTTTCTCTCTTAACTCAAAATGGTAAACTGTTTAGTTTAATGAAATTTGAAAAAATCAAATATATGTGTTTTTTGAACACAAAGACTTTCTAATTTTAGAAATACGTTTTGTGGAGTACTAATCGTATTTCACGTGCCAGTCAAGTCAGAAATTCAGTTTTAGTTTTGCATAACATTTCCTGGTAATTCTCCTCTTATTACGGTACAACTCTTACCTATGAGGTAACCAGTGCACTTGACGATACCACAGTGTGTAGCTTTGCACGAAACAAACGAATTTCCAAACCAAATTGCTAGCTATATTAATTGATTTTCTTTCCCCAGACTTTAGATTAGAAATAAAGCAAAATAAATGGCATTCTTCTTCAGTACATGTTCATTTATGAGTTGAAAATTCCCATTACTGTGCTATCATTTTTACAGTATTTTAATTCGCTATTTTTGAAATTGTTGTTATATATTTATTTGATTATCGACGTTGTTTAGATTGAGTTTATATTTAAAAGCATGCATAGCTTGTAGTGTTAGATATGTATTGCGCAACTCCCGCCTATTTTCCAAAGTTGTAGAAGATTTTCGACAGTAAGAATCAATAATATATGTGTGTATGTAAACGCGTTAACCGATATTGTTACGTAAGATTTAAGTTTCTAGAAAACGTTCTCACGTTATAAATATAACTAACTCCACGCGCTAGAGTGTTTCTATTATTGGTTCGCTATAATCAGCATACTATAAACTCCGAAAGCTATAATTGTGATTTTTAGAACGCTTATCAATCGGAAACTTAAGATATTCAGCCAGGAATATTTATAACTTTCGAACATTACAAATCGTTTAACTTCAGTGGATTCTCATCGGACGTTAGTATTTTTTACGAAAACATTACCAACTTCTACGGTGGAAAACAGTGTGTGTGGCCAAGAAAACAAAGCTAGCCAGATTCCCGACGAATTGTACTTACATCAACTCGCTCA
>NW_013668676.1:17983-30548 GCF_000517525.1 Limulus polyphemus | reverse complement strand
TATTTGTGTTAAAACGAGAACGGTGTGTATATCAATCTTGTTGTCAAATATCGTAAATTGACTATTATATCGGCATATATTTAAATACTAAATCCAAAGTACAATTTAACAACTAAACTTAAATTATCTATCTCGGCTTCGGAATATTCGAAATTCTAATACGTAACACCATACATATGCTATCTTCGTTGTATTACACTGTTCTTTGACAATAGGTTCATAAAAAGTGGCTCAGTATTGCTTGAATGTTTTGTAATAATATCACTTGAAGAATGTTAAACTTTTTATATAGAACAGTTCTAATCGTCGTACATAAACAACAGGTAATCCTCAACACCACGTTATTTTTATGAAGGATTAGAGTAAATTAATCTATGAGACGTTTGTTTCCCTTTTTATTAGCTATATTTTTGTGCGTCAGCAATACCAAGTGTGAGGCACGCGTATACCCGATTCGATTTTATTACTCATCAGGACCTCTACCACTTTACCCTCAAATGAAATTCTTTTAGGCAGGACTAGAATAAAGTTTGTACTTGGGGAAAAAAAAACTCAGAGCTGTTCTATTAGCCGGTCAGCCGCGACTAAAAATGTGTTTGTTCATCCTGCAGCTGTGTTATAGTTAATCCTAAGTTTGACAGCATGTTTACAGTAGGAAAATTTACAGACGAAACTGTAAATACTGAGCAGTAGACTCATACATTCTGGTGATAAATTTGTCAATTAGTTTTTAGCCGCGGCTTATAGAATGGCTCTCAGTTTTCCAAGTACAAACTTTTAGCTCATAGTTCCGTCATCTCTTGACCGGTTTGAGATATAATTACAGTTTTGGACTCAGGAAGACAAACTCTTTCTATTGGTGTATTTGACCACGCCCAAGGCCTCACAACTTAATTTCAATTTGAGGGTAGGCTGGTAGAGATCCTCATGAGTACTACTTGGTATTGCTGGTGCTCAAAAAAATATAGCTAATAAAAGGGGGGAGGTCTCGTAGATTAATTTACTCTAATCCTGCCTAAAAGAATTGGAAGTGCCGCGGCTATTGAGGATTCCCTCTTGTTAAAATATTATTTACCTTTTCTGTTCAGTCAAATAACTCTATCATAAGCGCTTGTACACTAATTATTTTCTCTATCATAATGTGGATCCATGTGTTTACTCCAGTGTATTTTGTAATAATCTAAGTCCACAACATCAGGTTAACCCACTGAAGTATGCTCTTAATTTGTTTATGTTTATGTCTGCCAAGAGAGGGCGCGACATACCTAGTTTAATATGTAGGACGGTCACCTATCGCAAATAGATGTTCTGGTTTAGTAGTTTTTATTACACAACAAATTTCTGAAATATGAATATTATCCATATGCCATTTATATAGATTATAACGAAATCCTTACAATTAATAATGTCTCAGTTCGATGTCAAGTCAACGTTTAGTGCAAGAATATCGTTGTATTAAATTTACTGACTGGAAACGTGAACAACACAAACAAAACAACAACAAACAAACAGTGTTGGGCTCGTAATGAATTTATTTAATTTTTATTTTGAAAATTGTGATGCTAATCTTAAGGTTGCACAATTGTTGTATTTTCTTATAACAATATAAGCTATATCTTTGTGCACAATTGTTGTATTTTCTTATAACAGTATAAGCTATATTTGTGTGGTAAATAGTTCGCAATTGTTGTATTTTCTTATAACAATATAAGCTATATCTGTGTGGTAAATAGTTCGCAATTGTTGTATTTTCTTATAACAATATAAGCTATATCTGTGTGCACAATTGTTGTATTTTCTTATAACAATATAAACTATATCTGTGTGCACAATTGTTGTATTTTCTTATAACAATATAAGCTATATCTGTGTGCTACAATTGTTGTATTTTCTTATAACAATATAAGCTATATCTGTGTGTAAATATTGTTCTATTTTCTTGTAACAATGTAAGCTATATCTGTGTGTAAATAGTTCGGGAAAGCTTTTAACGACTTTATACAAATATTTTTCTAACACAAATATTGTTATCATTTAAAAATAATACGTCATTTAAAACAAGTCAATTGTTTCTGTATACGTCTGATAAGAAAATTCACGCCCCCAGTGGCATGTCTGCGGACTTACAACTCTAGAAACCGGGTTTCAATACCCGAGGTGGGCAGAGCACAGATAGCACATTGTGTAGCTTTGTGCTTAACTTCAGATAAACTAACAAAATTCACATCTCTCTGTAACTTTCCGAAATATAAGTTATATTGAGCGTAACGCCAGTATTTCTTATGTATATACACGTTTTGTTTGTTTGAACTGTCATTATTAAAGCTGAGCACCAACGAGAAAGTACACACTCAGTAAAAAAAAAAAAATCAGTTTCAAGAATGCAAGTAAGTTCTTTAAGAAAATAATCGTGGTGATGTATATGCCTTAAGCAACACTTAACTGTTATAGAAGCGTAGTCAAAACTGCATGCAAATTAGCTTACTAATCTACTTATTAAAAACATTGTTCTCGTGAGAAAGTTGGTGTGAGCTGTGTTTCTTTTGAGAAATAATTTCTAGCACAAACATGAATAGTTTCAAAGAAGTCTGAATTGGATGCATGACTTAGTATTTGGTTCCGATGCTATTTTCCAATGAAGTTACAGTGGAATGGGTTTGAAAGCAATTATCTTGTAGCAACCGAAGATCTAGGTCGTCAATGTATACTTTACAGACTTGTACCTCGTATAACTAAACCATTGTCCAAAGAACATATCGTTGACCGAAGTATCGAGTGATGGCATCGACACGTCAAACACGCCCATACTGCACCTTGAGGAGCAAGTTTTTCAGCCACTTAGTCAACCTTGCACGCAATTCAACCACTAATACTGATATTTTCGTTAGTGTAAATACCACTACGCCCCAGGCAAAATGCGATGCTTGTTTCTTCTGCTTGCTTACCCGCTGATATTGTTCCCTGTTTAACCAACCGCTAATGTGTTGACGCCTTTTTGACTGTAGATAGTCATATCTGGCTCTTGTGAAACAATTTCGGTGCGATGAACTGATCAAAGCCAATAAAAGGTGTGCTTACAACCACACGTTTAGGGTTACGATGATTCTGTGATGATTAAATGACGAATACAGAGAAGTACTTGAGCTGCACAATATCGGAAGGAATATTTAAGGTAAGTCGTGAGTTGCTAATATAAAACTTGTGTCGAAAATATATATTTCTACATTGTTTTCAAATATATATGTATTGATTAAATAGAAATGTTTAAGCTCGATTTCATCAGTTCAGATTTAGTTTTTATTTTACCCACAATGATTAGATTCTTCATTAGTAATTAAATATAGTGTAATTTGTTTATTACTCTATATAATTACCCGCGTATTACAAACTATCCGTATTTCCCGATAGCAATAATTAATTAAGTTGTTGACAAAATCGTCTATTTGTTACCTCGTTTTTCGTCTGAACAGTCACGACCAAGTCCAAACGAAAAATAGTATAAATTCCATTACTTTAGCATTAATTTATTTTGTATTTTATTAAATAACACGTGTGATAAATAATCGAACAGAATAAACGAAACACTTGATTCTAACACTCAAAATAAATATACAAATCTTATTATAGTGTAGTCAAAAGTAACGAATATGTTTACGCTGTTATTCCACCTAACATTTATAACGTATTATAACACTCACAAAATGAAGAAAAAAACGGAGGTTATGTTATAGATTCTGGACAATAGGTTGGGGGTAATGGAGATAGTCTCCATTTGTACTTTTGCCTTACTGCAGTGGTTCCCAACCTTTTCACCACCAAGGACCCCTTTTATTTTTATCTTTTCCCCACACGGACCCCATGTTTTTGAAAGATTCAGTCTACTCAACAAACTTATTATTAACTAATAATTAATTCGTTTTCCCATTTTTTCACTATCAAATAAAAGACACATATAAATGAGTGTGCAATTAAAAACAATAGTATTAAAAAACTTACTTGTTTAAAAATGTTTCTTGTTGTATTACTTTACATTGTATTTGGGCATTAAAAATGTGATTTTTTTTGCGGCCACCATTGGGACCAATGACGTCTGTTTGTCAGTTAACAAAATTAAATGTTGGTCAAACGACAGATTTCTATGAAATCTCTTATATGACTTTGGGTAACTTACCTGCTTTCAAACTCCATTTTATTTTGATTTTTAGCCGCGGTATAGCGACTCGCAGAATGGCTCTGAGTTTTTCTGAATTACAAACTTTTAGCTCATAGCTCCATCTCTTGACCGATTTGAGATCTAATTACAGCCGCGGCTATTGAGGGTTCCTTCTTGTTTGTTTAAATATAAAATGGTATACCTGGAAAATTATAACAATGCTTAATCTATGCAAATAATATAATGTAGTGAGTCAATAATAAAATACAGATATTTTTATTACTGAAAATGCAGTTATTAACAGAACTAAAACAATGTGGTAAGGTATACACAGAAACTGTTTATATGAATATCTTTAATATTTTCCTACTTAGGAAAATAATGTTTTATGAATGGATGTTTTATATCGACAAATAACATTTAATAACTAATATATTTTGTATTTGATTGCTCTGTCCACTCTTCCATAAACTTTTAGTGGATTAAACGATGCTGAAACAAATATCTTATTAAATTTGAAGTGCTATTATTTGAACTTGAAGATTATACTGAAAACAGATTTCACACAATGTGCAGAGCCTTATATACCTACTGTTGAAATATCTTTATTCACAATTAGATAGCTGATGAAAAGTTCCATTACTAAATTTTCTATTTAATAGAAATGTTCCTGTTTAAAAAATTAATATTTAACGAAAAGCCTTCATTCTATTATTGAAATTTGAATGTTAGGTATTTTCAACATGACATTGCTTAACTGCTTTAATTAATTTCCAACAGTATGTGGTCTGAGAACAGCATCAGATAAAATACTTGTAATCGGGTTTAAAAAAAAAGTAAAGTAAAGTAAAAAGACTTGTCATTGAAAATAACTTAAATCGTCTTATCTTGAACACAGATCTGTGTATTAGGTTTATTCTTATTGATTTCAGTATAAATTCATTTAAAAAATATCGTTAAGGAACGTATTTTTTTTGTTCTTTAGAAAAACATGTTTTAACATCAACAAACGTTATTAGTTCTTAGAATAATGTGAAGCAAATAAATATCGGCCAAAGGCATACAATACTTGTGGTTAATTTCAATGAAATATAAAGCAGTGAAGCATGAACAAAATAATGTTTAAATATAGCCACAAAATATATAGATAGAAATAATACGAAAACATTCACGATATATGTTTCTGGTGGCTGCCAGTTAACCAACATATAACGCAAAAAATCAGGTTTCGATACCCACTGTAGACACAGAACAGATAACTCGTTTTTATGTCTCCTTGGCGCAATTGGTTAGCGTGTTCGACTGTTGACCGAAAGTTTGGTGGTTCCAACCCACTTGCGTTTAGAGTATCTTAAAAAAATAGGTTTCAATACCCGTGGTGGGCAGAGTACAGATAGCCCATTGTGTAGTTTTGTACTTAATAAACAGACAAAGCAGAAATTTAGCGAAGAAGCATATGAACGTAGATACATTCAAACAAATACAGAAACTATTTCACCGAGAAAAAAGAAATGTCCACTTTTTTTTCTAGAAAACGTTAACAATGAGTTCGTGAAGAAGTGAGTTTTTTGATACTTCTGTAAAAACCGTAGATGTTCCTACATTACTTTTTTTTGTATGAAACGGGAGCAAAGTCGTGATTGTTAAAAGAAAGGCGAAATGCTATAGTTTCTTCAAAGCTGTGTTATTTTCTCATTGTACAATTATAGTTACATAACATGGCCGTTGACCTTTATAACTGTATAGAAAAATATATATTCAGCTTGATTATATGAGTCTACGTGGCCAGGAAAGTTAAAATGACGTTACAGATATAACTTTGCTGTATCGTGAAAATATTAGAAATATATATATTTAGTCCCTCGTGACGCTCATGTTAAAGTTAATTATATAGACAAAAGATATAGTCTAAGAGAAAACTCTCAAAATAGCTTATCTTTAAGGACTATTTCAACAACCTTTGAGGAAAAGATTTGACTTGATTTTCTGTTATAAAAAAAAAACAAAAACCTTCCTACTAAACATTTCCTTGTGTGTGTGTTGTAAAGCCAAAATGTAGTATCAGTGTTCTTCTGTGACGCTTTGTTTCAGGGCACTGTACACTCCAAACCATGAGGTGTTGGTGCGAAATCGGAATTACCCAAAGTTTTGTCCTCCAGAGGGTCAGGGGTAAATTTACGGACTTACAACGCTAAAATTCCAGGTTGGATTCTCCGCGGAGGACATAGTGAAATAGCTTATTGTGTATCCCTGCACTGAGAAGACAACAATGATCCATTTTTCTATTAACCATGAAATCGTAACTATACATTTTACAGATTTGCCATAATATGTTTCACTCGTGAAAGGTTAGAAACCGATGTTGTCAACCAGTCATAAGCTGTGAATGAAAATATATGTAAATCTATTTTCACCTCGCATCTTCATTTGCGAACACGAAGACCATTCTAAACAAAGGTAAATCGTGTAGAGGGGGGTCAGGGGTCAAAACTGTTTTTTTTTTTCATATTGTTTGTTTATTTGTTTTTAATTATGCACAAAGCTACACAAGGGCTATCTGTGCTCTGCCCACCACGGGTATCGAAACCTAGTTTCTAGCGTTGTAAGTCCGCAGACATACCGCTGTGCCACTGGGGGCATTTTGTTCATATAAATGGGCTTAAGCTAATTTCACTTTACTTCACAGTTTATCACGTGTTACTTCACAGTTTATCACATTCGCGTGCACAATCAACGAGTCTACTACATTGTCAGTTTATACCAGTGGGGTATATTCCCTAGTAAAAGCAACCAGACACAGATGTAAGCAATCCTTTTCCTGACACACTGTCTACTTTGTCTATATAACTAGTTTAATTAGAAGTTGGATTAAACAACACATCGAATACTAATTACAAATAACTCAATACCTAATATAATACAAACTGATTGTGAATAAAGCAATCTCTGGATTAAACTGACCAGTTTTGTGACACTGGAGATTCCCCTCATTACGTGTTCAAGCCGAATTCTAACATTAGCTTTACAGTAGAATCATCTTGTGGTCAAGAAGTCCCGAGTATTATGCTGTAATATGTGTTATTGTTAACTGTGTATCATTAGTGCTAAAAGCTATCTTATTGATGTAGAGCTAAAGTGTCTGTGAATATGTGGGTACAAATAGCTGTAAGAAAAATACATTACTAGTAACATGTTGTACTTGTGTTCGATCATGTTTCACTTCAACTGATATATACATACTATCTTCATCAGGTTTATTATCTCAAGCTCATGACCTACTTTGTGTACACATATATTCAGTGTACTTTACGAATGGGTACATTCCTACCTATGATTACACTACATAACAGTACAATAGTCTTTCCTAAACATCTTATATTAAATTAAAGTAATACGACATGGCAGAATGTTTAAGAATTGTTAACATTTCCAAACAGAAGTATTTTGACCCAATTTACATATAATGTATTTGATGTTTGCTTTTGTTAGCTGGCAGTCCGCTTCTTGCAGTAACTGGTTAACTACATACAGGTACATACGTAGAAGGTTGAGCATACTTTATGAAAATTCAAAGCTTTGTAACTATTTTTGTGCTAGAACGGAGAAGGATGTGTTACACACCTTCTGATTGGTTGTTACTGCATGAAACTATTCTTCCATGACATAATGAAAATCCGTCATGATTTTCGCGGTTTTTCTGATTCAAAAGCTCGTAAAATCAAACTGCTACCATAAGTTGTGTTTACAACAGACCTTAAAATGTAGGGATATCTCTCCTAGAAAATCAAATCAGACTGTATCCTTAAAGGGTGTTTGAACCAGTTCTGAAAATCTTGCTTACCACTTCTAGACTGATAGACACAATGTCAGTGAAATACATGTATTATTATTTCACATTAATGATTATACTTGATTTTATAATATTATTTACGTTTAACCTCTTTTTTTTCATTTCAATTTCTTTAATGTACAGCGATGTTTTAAACATATTCTATAATACAAATGTTTAACTAGTCAGTATATGAACTGCTTGTTCAATCCTTCTTACTATTTTTTTCTTTTGTTTGTTTGTTGTTAAGCACAAAACTACGCAATTGGCTATTTATGCTGTACCTACCACGGGTATCGAATCCTATTTTTAGCGTCGTAAATCCAAACACTTTGTGCTGAACCACTAGGGTGTGGCTAGGTCTTAAGAAGTGCTACATTGTATATAACTTAACAATTATAACGTTGAATTCCTTAGACAAAATAACTATCAATGAATTATCGTGAATTCCATCTCTTTGTTTAGAGTTGTCGCGCAAAACTAAACAATGGTTATCTGGCCTTAATTTGAAACTAATAAACTGAAGGAAAGACATCTAGTCATTAGAACTCAACTCCAACTCTTGGGCTACTCTTTTCTGATAGAATAATTGGATTTTACCTTCACTGTTACAGCATACTCATGGTTCATAGTATGAAGCGCGTTTTGTGTGTGTCCATTAACCTTTGGAGTCATAGTCTGGCCACGCGTAATCCAAATCCTGTTTTAAAATAATTGATCGCTTTTTTTTTTTGAAGAAGCTTTGAACCGCAAGATTAAACATTAAAAGTAATTTGGTTATCTCGTACGTATGAGATAACCCCAATTTTTTTTTCACCTGGCGGTTTAAGTCTTCCGTAGCTTTTACATATTTTTCTGTAGGAAATTATACTTTTTAAAGTATTACGTGCTTGCTGAGTTTGTTTCTAATTAAGCACAAAGCTACACAATGGGCTATCTGTGCTCTGCCCACCACGGGTATCGAAACCTGGATTCTAGTGTTGTAAGTCCGCAGACATGCCGCTGTGCCACTGGGGGGGGGGGGGGGTGCTTGCAATCAGTTCAGTGTTGTCTGTCCACACAGTATGAAAATAATGAGATTGGAATAAAAATATATCTCTTTTAACTGCCCTAAACAATGTACCAAATACAGAATGCATTTGAAACAAGAAAAACACACTATTTATTTCCCAGACATTTGCTCGCACATAACATTTCCTACTAAAAAAGGAGTTTTAAATCTTCACAGTATATCAAGTTATAGGATGAAAGTGTTACTAATTTTTCTTTTCGTTACTTGGAAATCTTAATTTATAACTCGGAACTTAAGACGGGTAGCAGATAATAATTCTATTCATAAGATTGCTATTTATAAGAGCACAATGACTCGTGAATCCAACCAGGATGTTTAAAGTTACAGCAGAAAGCATTTACTCTTTTATAAAGAAGACGACTATACATGTGTGTATTTCCTTGCTGTATTTTATATCTCTAGTAAAATTGAAAATTCTTGTTTTCACAAGTTTACTTTCTTAATTTAAACAGATGGCACTCCAACACTTGTTTGTGGCAGTATTTCTTTCCCTCATTTACTCTGCTAACAGCCAAGTACCTTCAGCTCCGGTCAACCATCATCGTGCAAGTCACCCATCAGTAAGTGACTAAGAGTTATTGTTATGCAGTATAACCTATTAGACTGAACACATAATGGGCTAGCGAACTAAGTTCGAACTCGTGTGTTGACCTAACTCAAGCACTTACAGTTTTAGAAAAAAAAATACATGTATATGTTGGAATATAAATATATTTTGTATTACAACAGGGTCCCATGCCGTATCGTTTCGGATACGATGTTTCCGACGAATACGAGGGTCAACAGTATCGGCATGAAGAAAAAGATCTGAATGGTGTTGTGAAGGGCCAGTACGGATACTTGAATCCGTATGGAGTGTTTCGTCACGTGATATATTTAGCAGACAAATATGGTTTCAGAACACGTATTATTTCAAACGAACCAGGGCTCGGAACAAGCGATCCAGCTGACGTTCAAATTGAACGTGCACCTCATCCTCCACCGCGTACTGTTCCTCATCACCTACCCCGAGTTTCCAAGAAGGTAAAGCTCACAAGAAAGCAACCGAAACCTTTGTTTCCACCGGTTCAACAGTTCATCCCAAAAAGGCTATCTCCAGTACCAATCCGTCCCGTATTAAAACCTCAACCGAAAACCCCTCTTCTGGATTACAACAACGAAGGAGCCATAGTACTCGAAGGAGGCTCATATCCTCATGGTTCTAATAAGGGGCCGAAAGCGTATGATTATGATGAAGGGACTACTTACACAAGCTCCGAAGGGTATAAAGGTAAAAACGGTCCTAATGAACCACCCGTACGACCTGCAGTATATTATGATGGACCATTAAAAGATCCTGAAGCTGGACCCAGGCAACCACGCTTACAACCTTTGATTGTTTTTGAAGGAAACCCACTACCCAATAAATATGAAACTGGTTTTTCTGGACCAAATGCTGAACATTTTATTGTAACAGAAGAGAGGCCAGTAGAAGGTAAATCAGAAATAGTACTTGGAAATAAACCTGTTGATGGTAAATCACATGTTAGTTCACCGATATTACAGGTAAAACAGCCTTTTATTTTGGAAGAAGGATACATAAAAGATAATATTAGGTATGGTTCTAAAGAGCCACCTATACATTCTTCACCTGTTCATGGAGAAGGGCCAGCAGAAGGAAATCTTAAAACTAGACCGCCAATACCACCTTTTAAACCATTAGTTGTAGAACAGTATGTTCCAGTTAGTCCTATAAGACCGTTATTGCAACAAGACGACCATAGAAGTAAAGATAGGTGGAGATTGAATGTGGGACCTGAAGGCAGACCCCACGTAATTTTTGATGAATTACCTTTGGATGAATCTCTTATTACAGGCCCATTGAAGAACGGCCCTTTGATTTTTATGAAATCAATAACGAGAGGAAATGTACATGCTGGTAAATCTCTACTTGATGCTCATCAACCAACTCCAGTAGTTATTCCATTGTTTAAAGAAGCGCCTGTAGGAATACCTCATCCTTCTGGGTACCTGAAACACAACCAGAATAGGCCACGTCCTGTTCCGCATATGGCTCCAGTTTTAGTTAGCATTCCTAGCGCAAAGGTACGATTTTTCCATTAATATAATTTTTTGATTAACCTGAGCCAACGGTAATAAAATGTGATATTTCAGTCTTTTTTTTAGTTTTTAGCAAACACTTTAAAAGCTTTAAACATTTATAAACAATGTTGTTCTAAATTTTTACCCCAACATCAGATCACTCCTGTTATAATAATATATTTAAAATAGAATGTTTTGCTCAGAAACGCTACATAAGTTAACCAATGATCAAAATGTTATGGAAAGCTGCATATGAAAATAATAAAACTAAGCATATTTTAATAAAATGTAGCATGATGTTTTAAGTATGCTGGGATTATTAAAATTATAAAAAGTACTAATTATTTGTGAAAATACCAGAACGAAGAATATTATATATATATGTGTGTGAGCTAAAATTGAGCTTCTCAAAACAAGGTTCAGTTTTTATTTACAATTACAGATACCAGGAGGTGGCACTTCAACTTCCTTTCTTCCTGTGCCATTAAATAACCAACCACGTGTGCGTTACTTTAGTGGTGTTGCCAGAGTGAAGATGGCGAAGAAAACATATGATAATATATTGAAAGTAGGCCCAACGAAACACAGCTTGCCAGAGGATAGTGTTTTCCTTATCAAGGGAAGAGTTAAATATGCCGACCCCTCTTATGTTGGCGAGTCAAACAATGTGGTCGATAAACCAGATATTTCTGTAGTTCCAATTTCGTCATCAGCTCCGCTTCACGATTTAGTAAGTCTTCATCTAGACAAGGTTCTTGAAAATTTTCCAAAATCCTTAGATGAGAAACAAAACGAAGAGTATTATTCATCTGTACAAAATCTTCCAATCCACGATACACCAGTGCTAATTCTTGAAAAAGAAGTACCTGGAAGACAGTATTCATCTTCAATTCCTGATGAACCATTTGAAGAAGGTGGTGGATATGAATTATTCAAAGGACCTAACCGTGACATCACTGCAGTCAAGCATTCCACTAAAAGTATTGAAAATACTTCCAATAAACCACATCAGTTTAGTTTTAAGGACAAACCAGAAGGTAGAAAGAAAACACCTGTGTACAAGTCAATCCGAATCCTTCCACCAGATTCCCCACCTTTTCCGCCTCAAATCTTTCCCCCACCTCTCTCAATACTTCCACCTCCCCGTGGATTTAACCCAGCTGCAACAGAACTTGTGGAAAAAGTTACTGAAAAGCAGGAAAAGAAAACATTATAAATAGTTCGTTGAACTCTAACTTAGATATTGCATTTTTTTTTACAAAAAGCTGTCCAAATAATCTTAAAACAATAAGACTCATTAATCAACTGTTACGTTTTACAATGGTTATAGTTACTTTTGAAGCTGACAACTAAAAGTATACAATGGTTAATTTAAGAATACTAAAAATCTGACGTTTCTGTATTTTCAGCTTATGTCATAATTGTTTGA
>NW_013668676.1:9190-16966 GCF_000517525.1 Limulus polyphemus | reverse complement strand
AAAATTGACCTTCGAAACCCCTTTTCGCGCTATCCCATATGGTAAAAATATAAATAAATCAAATCCATGGGCACTGACCATTTATTTTAATGACCGAATATGTGGTAATGTCGATAATAATTTATAGAGCTAGTACCGTTAAAACAACTCATTAAAAATGCAAATGTTTCACATATCTATATGCTAGTAATATCGGGCAAGGAGAAGGAAACGTCGTTCTTTTAAAGTTGTCTTTCAATCTCGCTATTTAACAGTTTTCTAGAATATTCTTTTCATGTCTATTTGCCGTATTTTCCTATTAAATACATACACAGTTATAAGATATTCGTCGTGTTTGAATGCAACTGTGGAGAATTAATATTAGCATTCGTAAGGAAGGGAGCTTCACCGCATTGTACAAAATAATAAATGTGTGTGTGTATATATATGATAATATATGAGGATAAATGTTAAACTGATATTACAGGTCTTGTATGTAATATAATGTATATTTACCGATATTTCAATTACGCTACGTTTGATTATCACCTGTCACATGTGTATAATTCATTGTCATGTTATGATTATGATGGTTAAAATGTTACTGCACTAATTTTTAAAGAAAATTCCAAAGAACGAACAAACGTGAAACAGCTGAAAAGGAAGTTCTTTCCGTGGCAGCTTCATATTTTGTTTCGACTTACCACATGTTTCAGAATTCCACGAATGAAGAAGTCTTGACCTAACTGTAAGGTTATCTAAATTTTAGAACGATTAGACCCTGTGCTAGTGGAAGGTGTTTAGCTATCATATTTAGAAGAAACAGTTTTTGTACTCGAGGAAGGTGTAAAAATTATCTACAGCTTAGGACCGATAGTCTCTATGTTGAAAAAGTGTAATGTTAAATACGACGCAGAATGAATTGGCTCTGTGCTAGTTAGAGGTGTAGAGCTAACCATGGTTCCAAATGAATCATTTTTGTGCTGGTGAAAGCTGTAAAGTTACCCGTAGCTAAGAACAAAGAGTATATGCGCTGAGGTGTAAACTTACTGCTCAAAATGAACAGTTTATTTGATGAGGTGTAGACTTACAGCTCAAAATTAACAGTTTATTTGATGAGGTGTAGACTTACAGCTCAAAATGAACAGTTTATGTGATGAGGTGTAGACTTACAGCTCAGAATGAACAGTTTATGTGATGAGGTGTAAACTTACAGCTCAAAATGAACAGTTTATGTGATGAGGTGTAGACTTCCAGCTCAGAATGAACAGTTTATGTGATGAGGTGTAAACTTACAGCTCAGAATGAACAGTTTATGTGATGAGGTGTAGACTTACAGCTCAGAATGAACAGTTTATGTGATGAGGTGTAAACTTACAGCTCAACAGTTTATGTGATGAGGTGTAAACTTACAGCTCAAAATGAACAGTTTATGTGATGAGGTATAAACTTACAGCTCAAAATGAACAGTTTATGTGATGAGGTGTAAACTTACAGCTCAGAATGAACAGTTTATGTGATGAGGTGTAAACTTACAGCTCAGAATGAACAGTTTATGTGATGAGGTGTAAACTTACAGCTCAGAATGAACAGTTTATGTGATGAGGTGTAAACTTACAGCTCAGAATGAACAGTTTATCTGATGATGAAAGTTTTAAAGTTATACAAATACCAGAACAAATGATTTCCGTGCTAGTAAACGGTGAAAATCTACTACTTAAAGATCAAATATTATGGTTTCTGTACTGAAGTTAACCATAGCTCAAGGATAACAGTTTCTATGTAGTTGGAAGCTGTAAAGTTAATTAAATATCGGGACGGATAGTTTCTGTGGTAGTGGATAGTGAAAAGGATGTCCAAAGATCAGAATAGATAGTCACTATACTGGTGGAAGGGATAAATTTAAAGAATAATAAAAAACAATAGTCTCCGTGGAAAATGGAGCGGATTATGGAAATTGTGCTTTGAACAGAATCGTTATTCTGGCTTATAAGCCAGATCACTATACACGTCGTCATTAATAGTTGGATATTTTACAACCTTCTGACCTACAAAACTTGAGCACACTGAAACACTCATCCATTAGTGAGGAATCAGATGAGCAGCAAATATGAACTATTTAAAATTCTTTATATGTAGATGAAAAAAAGTGCAGTCAGTTTGATATGTAAGTTTATTGAAAGAATGAATATATTGATAGAATATTGTATTTCCGTCAAAATGTTATGTATTATGTATGCTAATTAAAGTAATCATGTATTTTTGGTTTTAACACAATAAAATAGTGTACAAACTACTGAGAATGTGAATTATATATTTGTTTTTAAACGACTAAATGCACGACACCCTAAACAACCAGAAAATTCAAATCCTGTCAATTGATAATTATAACGGCATAATAAAACTGATAGTGATAGTATTCATTGTTGGCTGATAGTCTGCAGCGACTCGCAACGGGTAAAATGTAATTCACACAGTTTTTACTGGAAACCTATACAGATCCAGTAAAGGAGAATTGTGATTGAGGTTATTATTAGGCCTATTGTGATGTAATATCACACTTAACACAATTAATATGTATTATAGAATACACTGCAACAACATGTTGCATAAAACACACTTTTAGACTTAAAAGGAAGGATGTTTAATCCTTTATGAGCTTTCTATAGAAACAAGTACTATTTGTTTTTAAATTGGAAGAAACTATTATATATCGACTATATAAATAAGTAAGTTACTACTATTATATGTTCGAATACTTCCTCAAGTTTTCGTGCTCACGGAATACATTATGCGACTAACAAGTTATAATTTTGTGTCTTTATTTAAATTTTCATGTACGGTTCTGGAACATAACTAACAGTTATTTCTAGCTTAAAGAAGATTGGAGTTTAAAGATGAGGTATGTAATTAGGTCATTTGTTAATCAATACAACAAAAACCTGAAAAGTTCTGGATTCAATAGTTTTGTGCCCACCTGCTTAACCTTTTTACCGACCACCGACTCAGTCACCCACTTAAACGAGTTGTAATGTTTTGTTTATACGAGTCAGTAGCTCAGAGCGTTACCCTGGCAAAGGTGACGCAACAATTTGAGCGACTTGTCGACCTTGAAACAAACACGGGTAAATAACCAGTTTAAATCACGGTCGCTATATCAGTTTTATATTTTATCCTTTCTTTTTCTTACGTATACAAATTCTTGTTCAGTGTTTGTGTTATATACGCGACCCCTATATTACTGTCTGCACTTTTAGTGTTATAAATTATAGTTGTAAGTAATACTTGGGGAACAATAATGAAAGATGGAACATTTTTACTGATGAAACAATGCATTTTAACCTTTATAATTAGAGACGTACGAAAAGTATATTCAATTAGCTATACTGATTGCCAGGTTGATTTTTATTTTCACTCAAATTACATAGCTTGGTCTGATCAAAAGTTAATATTAATTGGTCTACCAGTATATAGAGTAGAAGCATTATGGACAAATAATATATATATATATATAAAATTTATTACAAATGTCATACATTTCTGACTACGTTTAGATAGCATAGGTGAGTATTAATTGTTTTTTCTAGCTGTATCGAGTCTTCGGATTTACTTTATAGAAGTACTTGTGCATTGTATTCAATAAAACATCTCGCCTTTACTTCGTCTGTGAGAGCCATTTGATGCAAAACGATGTGTGTAACCAACCATTATAACTTTAAAACACAAACCACATAGTTCGAAAAAAAAAAACGTCAACTGCCACCTGAACGCACGACAAACACACAACGCCGAAAGCGCATGCGCTGCTGGTTTAGCCAGGACATCCGAAATTAGAAATACACAAGACAAACACTGGTTTGAATGTGCCTTAAATAATAGAAAAGGTGAAGCGTCAGACAACCGTCTTAACCACGTTTAAAGCTACTCAACAATAAAATGCCGATAGTTTTTAATTATCTAAATAATAAAATACGTTCGTGGCTTCTGCACTGCTGAACTGTTTCTTCGATATTTAATAATACTGTCAAGTACGTAGCCAGCGTCACAGAACTGTACCTGATGATGACAAAACCTTGTCGAAACGTTGTACATTTGCTGTCATGTTAAACTTATATTAAAGTTTTTCTTCATTACCCATTTAAGCCGTCTCCAGCCATTATTAGAATGGGAGGTCTTTCTCCAAAAAGAAACAAAGAAAACGTGGACCTTTTGTTCTACACAAAGAATGTGATACACGAGAGAATAAACTCGTGCTTCACGTACAATGTATGTACTAAAATCATTTGACTACTGTTTAGGACTTAAATATCAAAAAAGATGAATATGGACGGGATTGAATTCTCGACTTCCCGCATATGAAGCGTGTGTTTTGCCATATGAGCCAACTATTAAAGATTTTTTTCATATATGCAGTATCATCAAGTAGAATATTATATATGTGAAAAGGGAATATGTTTTAAATAGACAAATCCTTTAAATAATGTTCTTGTAGTATTATGTAGTTGGACATGAATGAAACAAAAATCTACTAAGCAGAATTTAGAATTGTTGTATTTAAATTTAAAGTAGTTTAAAAACGTGGAATAACAATAAACGAAATATATCTCTATACACAATATTTTTTTTTTATAAACACCTTATGTTTCTGGATAATCTTTGATTTAGTTCTTGAATTTTTTTTTCGTTATCGAATTCCTGATAAAGTGAGGTTGTAAAATAGTGAATATTTTAAAATTACGATAACAAGAAGTGTAAAAACCAACTATTTTCGTTTCTTGCTATTTCTGTTCTTTTTCATTTTCCTTTCATACTGGTATCAACTATTTTTTACTCTTCCCTAAAGTATTAGCAAAGCGTCATGTCAACTACCAACAATGACTTTAGGCCTAATTTTTAGGCATATGTATTCAGATAGTTGGAAACGTATGATAGTAATAGTGAATTTTGAAAATTATTGTATCAAGAAGTGTAAAAAAGCAACTGGTGTCGTGTGTTTTCCTCGTGTGTATATGTGTCTAAATCATATTTGTATGTCATCTAAAACTCGTAATTATTTTATTTCGTGCTGTATAGCATCGAAATTGAATGAGGTAGTGGCAGTGACTGTTAAGGCTAATCGCTGTAGATTATACAGTGGATAAACTCGTGCTTCGCATATGAAGCGTAATTAAACTTTAGGCTTAATCGTCGATTTTTAGGTGCCTGTTAAAATTAGTATTGAGATGTAATGGTATTGCATTATTTATACGCCACAGAAAGGTAGCGAATTAATGTGTTTCCTTGTATGTTTGTTTATATTACTGAAGTAATTGTCTTAAAAGTTAATGTAATTTTGCACTCGTACATAGGAATATTGGGTTTTCTTGTGAGATAGCACGCATTCACGCACGGATTGACTGACACACTTGTTCTTTTAATTACATGGGTAAAATTCAAGTTTATATATTTTTTAAATTGGAAGATCTTGGACCTTTAAAACTTTTTAGAATATTAGGGTAGCCTTTCGACCCCCCCCCCCCCATCCCTATCCTGAACCACTGGATATGCCTCTGTTTGTAAAGCAAGGATGTAAAATTTATTTTTTCCAAGTATTGCGATCTTAGGAGACCAAATTATGAAGAGAATGAGTTATACACCTGTATCTATGTCTATACAGGACTTTAAATACATACCACAAAATACATATTTTATTTCCCATTATTCTTTTACCCACGCAATCTTCGAAACAGAAAAACAAATAAAAAACAACAACAAAGATATTTCAATCGGAAGAGTGTCGCTTTGTTGAGTTTCAACTGCTTATAATGTTTTTGTTTTGTTTTCACTACCGTAGCTCATTTCATATAAGTTTGCCTAGCATATAGTCATATAAATATTAAGCGCCGTAATTTCTATTTATCATATGTGCATGCATACGTTCTTACATCGTTTAGAAATGTTTCCGACCGTCTTAAAATTTTCTTAACAGAGATCATTGAACCACATCTAGAGCGATACAGACGCACGACAGAAATCCGTTGGTGTTAATCTGACCTGACACAAATAAAACATGCAAGAAACAATATAAAGGATATTTATTTTTGTTACTTGCACTGCTCTGTTTTTTTTTATTAATAAAAAACAAATAATAATTAATTACATATTATCTAGAACCAGTTTCTACGAAACCTATCAGTTAAGTGAGTAAGAAGCTAGACGTCGATTTTAGTTTTAAGAGCTATATTTTCTTTATTAAGATTCATTTCTGTAAAACCTTTGTAATGTGTAATTTTTTTTTTTCAGTTTACGTAACAACTGAATTCGTGAACATGGTATGAAGATTGAGAGTTTAGTTAGTGATAAAGATTTCTGTTGTATTTTGTAACTGTTCAGATACAATATTGTAGTCCATCTGGAAGATTGGCTTGCCTCCAACTGGCACAGCTGTATGTCTGCGGATTTAAAACGCTAGAATCGGGGTTTCGATACCCGTTGTGGGCAGATCACAGATAGCCCTTTGTATAGCTTTGTGCTTAATTACAAACAAGATTAACTTGTTTTGTCAATGTGATTCCTCGAGTGCATTTTCCAAAAACGTATTCTAATTATTTTCAAAAGAAAGAATACTGCAGGGTTTCTTAAAAGCTGAACCGTCTTTATCTAGTCCATAAAATCCATCTTTGTTTAATCAAAATTATATATTACGAAAAGGTAATCAAAACTGAAATAATTATGTTAAGAACATTCATAAAGTTACAGTTTGCACTATCAAAATTTTCCGTTTATGGCCAAACTTCAGTTGGGTTAGTTTTTTCATCTTTGAGGCTAACAAGAATTTTTCTTGTTAAAGACACTAACTTTTTATCATATTAGGGATAAGTCTATTAGCCCTTGAATACATGCAACATAATCTTAGAACTGTTTAAGGTTGTATTGCTAGTGTAGTGTATTGCCGAAAATGAAGTTAAAAGTAGTGGCTGAAGTGACGGTGAACCCCAGGCTTCGCCCTCAGTTAAGAAATTCGCTAAAAAGAGCTCGTAGTTATACGAAACAAGGAACAAGGGGGAGCTGAAACATTATTATAGCTAAATGAAAGTTTCTGAAGGAACTCCAGTGAAGGGCATAAGAACGAAAACTGGTATTCACCAGGCAATTAGGTGGACCTGGAAGAGATGGGCGTGGCGAACGTTGTCACGCAAAGTCGATTCTGAGTGTTTTAAAACTGATGAAAATGTTTTCCTTTTAGGTTGTGGATCTCTCCAGCTCTTGGTTAGAGGTAACGAGAAACTGTGTAGATGATGCCTTTGATTAAACATCACAACAAATTATTACTTGTTTTTCAAGTGAACACTGGCTACAGAATTTGTGCTATAAAGGCATGGATATTACCTACAATGATAAACAGAAACTACATGCACGAACTACTGATGTATACAGCAAGCACTTATTGCTGTTAATTATTGTTACTAAGAAATGAGAGGGAAAAACTCAAAAAGTAATGCAATAAGCACGGTTAGCTAAATAATCTCAGGAGAGTAATTATTGTCAGATGTGTCGTTTTGGAAATTATCATATATATATATATTAATCTGAGTTGCATTGTGTTATTGTTGATCTAAATACATGCTAACTATGTCACTGTATTTCAAAGTTTATTTGTGAAAGTTTTTTTGTGGACAACTCCTTCCTTGTATTTGTTGGCGACAATGTTTCGAACTCCATGCTGAGTCCTACTTCAGGTCTGGAGAGTTATTCTCTCATTGTGGGCTTTCACAGTGTTGTGGATCCTTGTATTTGTTGGCGACAATGTTTCGAACT
>NW_013668676.1:7283-8560 GCF_000517525.1 Limulus polyphemus | reverse complement strand
ATATATATATATATTAATCTGAGTTGCATTGTGTTATTGTTGATCTAAATACATGCTAACTATGTCACTGTATATCAAAGTTTATTTGTGAAAGTTTTTTTGTGGACAACTCCTTCCTTGTATTTGTTGGCGACAATGTTTCGAACTCCATGCTGAGTCCTACTTCAGGTCTGGAGAGTTATTCTCTCATTGTGAGCTTTTACAGTGTTGTGGATCCTTATATTTGTTGGCGACAACGTTTATAACTCCATGCTGAGTCCTACTTCAGGTCTGGAGAGATATTCTCTCATTGTGGGCTTTTACAGTGTTGTGGATCCTTGTATTTCTTGGCGACAACGTCTCGAACCCCATGCCGAGTCCTACTTCAGGTCTGGAGAGTTATTCTCTCATTGTGAGCTTTTACAGTGTTGTGGATCCTTGTATTTTTGGCGACAACGTCTCGAACCCCATGCTGAGTCCTACTTCAGGTCTGGAGAGATATTCTCTCATTGTGGGCTTTTACAGTGTTGTGGATCCTTGTATTTGTTGGCGACAACGTCTCGAACCCCATGCCGAGTCCTACTTCAGGTCTGGAGAGATATTCTCTCATTGTGGGCTTTTACAGTGTTGTGGAGCGCGATCCTGGTGGAGTACTCCTTAATTTTATCATTGTGGCTGGTTTATCATGGGTTGATTTGGGGGAGATGTGCCTATAATAAACTTTTTCAAATGTCGATCACACTATCTAAATATACTTTCAAAGAAGCATGAAAGTTTAATATAGCGCTATTCTTATTTCTTTTTTTACGAGGACGGAATAAAGTTTATTTATAATAAAGAAAAACTAAACACGTACGCTAATTAACAATCTTGGACAGTATACATAGTAGAATGACCCATAATTCCTTAAATTCACCTTTGCAGTGGATTCTGCAGAATATATCAATTATTTAGATTATAACACACAGTTCATTAAAGTAACGGAGAAGAATGAAATTAACTCATTTAAGATTGTGAAAACGCTCCAAATAAAATTGTTATATTTTGAAATAGGAAAAGCATTAGTCTAAGTCACAAGCCAAGAGCGATTTTAAAACAGCTACAGGTACTAGAGAATTATAGATTATAAAACACTTCTTTAATGCATAAGAAACCACAAAATTTATCAGAAATAAAATACAAAAATACATTTACTTTTGCACAAATATTTCGCTTCTAGCTTCAACAATTACTCTATCGATAAGTTCTTATACTAACAGACTTGTTACCAATTTTAGACAAATTCTAACATCACACTT
>NW_013668676.1:5249-7051 GCF_000517525.1 Limulus polyphemus | reverse complement strand
ATTGTTCATTGAGAGACTCAACAGTGGCTTGCATATATATATACAAGCTGAGACACCTATCCTACGTCCGGGGCATAAGTATTGAACGTAGAGCTTCAACTAATAAATTAAATCAAGAATTTGTATTTATGTGCATAATTTATTTCACACATAATGTACTTTACAACTGCTTTATTTCACACCTCCTCTATTCCACATTGTAGAAAAAGGTGTTACAATTAGTTTACTTCATTACTTTTACTAATCTCTTTCTACATCTTCAGTGTTTGTTGATACTCAGTGCTTCTTGATAGACTACATTAGAAGTTCTTCCTCCTTCCTGGGCCAAAATAAAGGGATTTTTCGTTGCAAAAATGTTTGACATTTTTTAATAAAAGACTCAGAATACTCCAAGAAAAAAAAAAATAAATAAAATCGAAGAAAAAAACTCAAAAATGAAAAATATTTTTAGGAATATAAGTTGGTCCAGTATTCTGAAGTCATTAGCTAAACAAGTATATTTTTGCTGTGAACGTGGCCCAGGGTAGGTAAGGCCGGGTAATAACTACTCACCCTATGACTTTCCCCCTTGGCCCATTGTATCATTCTACCAAGTTTGGTTACTTTTATAAGTTTAGATATACATATATGTACTTTTATGCAATACAATCATTGTAACAAACAAAAACCTATTTCTTTGTTGTTGTTTTTCTGATAGTTAGTAACAGATTTTTTGGAAATGAAAATATCATTATCAGGATTTGGTGACGTGGTAGTTTGTGTCTAAACTTAAGTTCGGTTAGTTTTCTTCATATTTGATGCTAACAAGACTTTTTCGAAAAGACACCAATTTTTTATCTTGCAATAAAAATGTCATTGTAGGAATAAGTCTATTCGCCCTTCAGTAATTGTAACATAAACTTGGAATTGTTTATGGGTGTATTAATGCTGTGTCGCTCGCTTGTGTAGTAGTTTTTTGACAAACTAAGAAAGAGGTCAAAATTAAGAAGGAACCTAAGTCACGCGTTAAGAGTGATTTTAAAAACAGTTACAATTACTAGAGAACTATAGACTGGTGATTCTTTAATGCAACAAGAAATAAAATACAAAAAACTATAGGTGTGTTTTAGTTTAAGTCTAAAGGTGTTAATTTCTCTTTCAAAGGCCACATCAACTGTCCAGACAGTCTTGACAAGCATATCTTGTCATGCTGTGGCTGCAAAGTGATAAATTTGTGTTGGAATATATAACGATAATAACAATGAACAAAACAATAGTCTTAACCTATTATTTTACACACAAAACCCCGTGAACAAAAATTAAAAGATATATTTGCCAAAGTGAAATGCATACACACCTATAGCTAAATAACGTGTTTTTACACTAAAACGCACGATGTAACTACGTGCCTAATTATTTCATTAATTACTCTTTCAACATTTTGAAATGCAAGATGGCAAGTATACTTTATGGATTAAATTCAAGAAGACTAATGGGTTCAATGTTTTGAGGGCACGCTTTGGTTACGAATTATAGAAAATAAAACGTATTTGGATGTGGACTTTTATCTTTGATTAAAAATACTAAACATCTATGAAACTCCGAATCACTAATAAGAAATTGGTATGATGTAGAATGAGCCTCAAGATGTGGGAAACTGTAATCTCAAAACTTAATAAGGAGGATATGGTGTATGTTTGGTTTTCGGTGAGGTTAGTGTTATGCTTGGGTGATATGGTGCGAATTTCGAAAGTCGAGCTGGAGGGTAAGGGGCATGTTTATAACGTGGTGGAACAGAAATAACTTTAACTAGAGGTTTTGGT
>NW_013668676.1:0-4436 GCF_000517525.1 Limulus polyphemus | reverse complement strand
TGATTTTAATTTGATCACACTGTAAATTTCAACCTGGAATAAAATGTAGATTAAAGTATACTCAGGGGCAAGCCTAGTAAAAGAGAGAGAAGAGGATTGTGGCATGCAAATAATATGTATTTCGTAGTCACAAATATTTTAATTTCTCTAAAATTCTAACTTGGAACATACTAAATCAAGGCAATTCCAGTGGTAAATTCAGGCATAGACAACATTACTTTTTGTAGCAGAGCCCATTCATAGAAAATATCTAGTGTTTTATGAGATAATTATATTGTGTCTTGATTTAACTTGTGTATATTAAACTTTTCTACTACGACGGTCGGTGAAGTGGAGATATTTCCCGATATGTTCTCTAATTTTCTGATTAGTTAACTACAGGAAAAACGTAAGTTATAAATACACCTTTGGCGTCTTCAGATATATTTACTTCATTGTTTGTTTTAAAACTTGCTGATTGTGCATGATTTATGTTCATTTCAAGTAAAGTTTATTTTCATCTACTTTTATCTGACTACCGTTTTTAAATTTACGTTTCATTTTAATACAGTTTATTATTTTTCCTTGAATTCAATAATCTTCCTTTCAGATGACTAGTCATTTTTGATTTCACTTTTTTATTACCAAAACGTTTTTATTTTTGTTCAACTTTACACGGTATCCTGTCCCTTTTATTCCACCTGCAATGAATGTATACTGGGTTGTCCAATCTCTTGTTATTTCGAAGATCAGGTGAATGTGTGTACTGGGTTTATCCTTGGAATACCGTAAATATACAGTCTAAAAACGGTTGTGCACATCATTTAAAACTAAGAACATTTAAACAAAAAAAGACATAAACATAACGAAATATATGTCTATTACCCTTACGTTTTATACCACCTCTACATGACCCCGTCAGTTTTGGTATATTTCTGCAGGAATCTTTATGATTTTCAAACACAATAATAAGCACAGATTTTGGAATCGCACCAGTTGTTTCTTTAGTACAATAATTGTATCCCATCAGTTCGGTAGAACATATTTGTTGAACGAAAAAAATAAAATAAGCGAAATTAGATGAACGATGCAACCGATTTGCTATTAGGTTTTAAATGCAAGGAAAATGTTTTCTATTATGTCTAGGTATGAGAGATCAGAGATGTTTTCTCTTAGAAGGGAAAGGGACAATGGTTCTTTTGTTAAGAAATAGCACATTAAATACTGCATTAAATTGATTCTTGTTCAAGATTCTGAGGAGGATATGAATTCTCATCTTCTCAAATGCGACAGTTACTTGGGTGACTTTTTCAAAAAAATTGAGATGTTGTATGATTGGACATGATAATATAATAGAGTAAACCTATTATCCTTATCCAGCCAGCGAGAACATGGTTGTCATCACAAGGCTGTCCTTTGTACATACGAATGTTCGGGTGTGTTTTAAAAATCTTGAACATTGCGGGCCTTGTTATGTCGAACGTAACAGGAGTCTCCCTCATAGGATTACCTGTTCTGCATTGAAAGAACCTCAGTTACTGAGTCGTCCTATGCTCCTAGTAAGAAACGCAGGCGTAATTTCCTTGAAATGCTTATACCATTGTTTAATTGTATTGTTCGATTGTGGCAGTGCAGGAAGAATATGTAGGAACTGGTGTTTTCCAAAAACAGTAACGTTAAATTCCATTTACCAGAAAACTTTTGTTTTTTTTATCGTTACCATTTTTGTATTAGCTGATACAAAATCCTGAATATTAATTTACAATGTAACGAATTTGTTATTATATATTTATTTGAATATCAACGTTTGTTTAGATTAAATTTATATTTACAAACATACATGGCTTATACTGTTAAATATGTATTGCGAAACTCCTGCCTATTCTTCAAAGTTGTAGAAGATTCCCGAGAGTAAGAATCAACAATATATGTGTGTACGTAAACAATTAAATTGTATTGTTACGTAATCTGAATTTTCTAGAAAACATTCCCACGTCTATAAATATAACCAACGCGACGCGCCAAAGAGTGAGTGTCTATTATTAGTTTGCTATAGTCAGTGTGCTATAAAACTCCGAAAGCTATAACTGTGATTCTTATAACGCTTATCAATCGGAAAACTTCAGATATTTGACCAGGAACCTTTACAAAGTTCGAACATTACAAATCGTTTAAACTTCAGTGGATTCTCAATCTATGATTGGCGTGTGATCAGCGAGAACTGCAGGGCTAGCTAGCTCCCTACTAAGTGAATTATACCTATATCAACTTGTAATCAACTCGCTCATCGTGAACCCTCGATAAGATATCAAGAAAGTTCCAGACTAGAAAGAAGACTTTATATTGTTTGCAAGGTTGTGAAACTTTTGTTTATAAATCATTGTTCGTAATAACTACTTGTAATAACTGTTATTGTAAATTGTACTGTTGTGTGTATATTAAAACGTATTTGTGTCAAAAAACTGTGTGTATCAATCTTGTTGGCAAATATCATAAAATGACTATATATCGGCTTTAATTTAACTACTAAGTTTAAGGTATCATTTAACTGGGTTTCAGACCATTTGAAATTATAATACGTAACAACAAGAAGTTGTAGAAACCTCATATTCTACATATGTTTATATTATTGACAAAGTTCTGTGTTAAATTTGTTTATTAATATTATTTTTATCACGACACCAATATTGTTCAATAAAAACATAATTGTTGTTGTAGGTACTTTTATGAATCACCAAGAAATGATTTCTTATACTGTTTAATTTAAAGTTATTTGCTGTGTAAGTAGGTGGTATAGGTCATAAATAAACAAATCCGTTATTAAATCAGCACCACGCCAATCTAGTACATGTTCTAATATTGGTTAGATCAGCATCAGGATGCCAACCAGAGCTATAGTACACAAGTAAGTTAACCCAGTAGAAGTTAATCTATTAACTTAAGAGTTTAAGTGTTTTAATATAATTGGTTAATGTGCAGAAATTTTATCGTTAAACAGAACGATCATCGAAAAATATGCTTGATCAAATGTTTTCACGAGTAATGATTATTAAGTTGATTTCATTTTGTATATATATATTTTCGCATTTAGTTGAATAAGTAAGAGGTTCAAAAACATATTGAACATTTATGAACACAATTTTGAACTTTTTGAAATATTTAACAACATAAAACATAAATCTGAACTGCGTACTAAGAACAGGAAAATATGTTTAAAACAATGTTTGTAGCTAAGAACAAAGCTACACGAGAGGCTAGCTGTGCACACTATAGGTATCGAAACCCGATTTTTAGCGTTGTAATTCCGCAGACATGCCGCTGTGCCACATATGAGTTTATAGAACAGCGTTAAATGGCTTTTCTAAACTTTAAGCACACGCGAATACAGTTTATAACAATAGAATAGTTGTAAGAATTAATCTTATGATTGAAAACCTTGCTTGTTCCCGAGAAACTGTTTTAAGTTTAATATTGACTTCTCGTTAAAAAAAATCATACAAATTGATACATTTTGTTAGCATTAATACATTTATTTTCCTATAAAAATATATAACAGCAACAATAAATAACAAACACACAACAGCAACTAAATAAAACCACTTTGAACTAACTACCGCGAAAGCTTACTCCAAATGCACACGTACTAAAAATCTGCTTCTCAAGCGATATGAACGGGTTTAAGTAATTCTATTTATTTATTTATATTAATTCAAGTATACCTTTTGAAAATTTTTCATGAAAACAAATATTAAGTCCTGTGATTTTAATAATGTATCTTGCTGCAAAGTAGCACACATTTGTGCTTTGTAATGGGCACACTATTTCAGCGTTAAACCTATAAAAAAGAATAAAAATAAAATAATTAGTTATCATTATTTATTTGTATAACTTAAACTGTTATTTTTTAATAAATAAAACTTTTTGAATGGAATGGCTAAATAAAAAAGTACAGGAAGTAAATGAACATTTTTCTTAATTTGAGCGTCATCTATTGAATTAATATTTAATTAATATTTAATTGAGAATAATAAATAACATCGTAAGTAAACAATTGTTTTTTGTTTCATGAAATGCATATAAAGGGCATGACAATTCTTATAATGTAAAGGTCTTATACAAAAGATAAAAAAACACAAAACTCTATGTCGAACACATGGGGAAGAGAGTATCATTATTTTATGTTGTCTTTTTTTTAATAGATTTGTTTTAGCGTAAAGCTATACATGTGTCTATCTGCGCTCTGTCCACCACGGGAAACCGGACTCCGGATTTTAGCGATGTAAGTTCGTGAGCTTACCGTTCACCACTGTGTAAGACTTTTCCAATAGGAGCTTATTCATTTTTTAAAGCGCGATTCTTCTGTAAGTATCATTGTGGTTCAGCGGTGAACTTCAGAGCTTCTAACATTTAGATTAAAGGTTCGTTAGCCGTTTGATTGCGCATTTACATAATTGTGT